>NC_060119.1:212451607-212755298 GCF_021461395.2 Schistocerca americana
CAGTTTCTACATGTATAGTATAGTATTTTGTTAAGACTAATATACACTGAGGTGACAAATGTCACGGAATAGCTGCTAATATCGTGTCGGACCTCCTTTTGCCTGGTGCAGTGCAGAAACTAGACGTCGAAAGGTCTCAGGAAGTCGTTGGTAGTCCCCTGCAGAAATAATGAGCCATGCTGCGTCTACAGCTGTCCACAATTGCGAAAGTGTTTCCGGTGCAGGATTTCGTGCATGAACTGGCCTCTAGACCACGTCCCACAAAAGTTCGATGGGATTCATGTCGGGCGATCATAACGGGCAAACCATTCACTCGAACAGTGCAGAATGTTCTTCGAAGCAGTCGCAAGCAGTTATGGCCTGGTGACATGGCGCATTATCATCCATAAAAACATGAGTCCATGAATGGCTGCAAATGGTCTCCAAGTAGCCGAACGTAACCATTTCCAGTCAATGATCGGTTCAGTTGATCCAGGAGACCCAGACCATTCTACGTAAACACAGCCCACACCATAAATCACCAACTTGCACAGTGCCTTGTTAACAACTTGGGTCCATGGTTTCGTGGGACCTGCACCACTCTCTAACGCTACGATCACCTCTTGTAAACGGAAATCGGAACTCTTCTGACCGGGCCACAGTTTTGCAGTCGTCTAGGGCCCAAACGATATAGTCTCGAGACCAGGTGAGGCGCTGCAGGCGATGCCGTGCTATTAGCAAAGGCGCTCGCGACGGTCATCTCCTGCCATAGCCCATTAACACCAAATTTCGACGCGCTGTCCTAACGGATACGTTCGTCGTACGTCCCACATTGATACCTGCTGTTATTTCACGCAGTGTTGCTTGCCTGTTAGCTCTGACAACTCTACGCACACGCCACTGCTCTCCGTCGATAACTGAAAGCAGTCGGCCACCGTGTTGTCGGTAGTGAGAGGTAAAGCTTGAAATTTGGTCTTCTCAGCATACTCTTGACGCTGTGCTTCGCAGAATATTGAATCCCCTAACGACTTCCGAAATAGAAAGTCCCATGCGTCTAGCTTCAACTATCATTCCGCGTTCAGAGTCTGTTGTGGGGCCATAATCACGTCGGGAACGTTTTCAAATAGATCACTTTAATACAAATGACAGCTCCGCCAATGCACTGCCTTCTTATACGTTGTGTACGCGATACTACCTCCATCTGTATATGTGCTGATCGCTATCCCATGACTTTGTCGCTTGATTGTAAAAACGAAATTATCTGTTTTTGTGTAGGAGTATTAACGTTTGATGTCACAGTTACGACACCTGTTCGTAGATATGTGTGTCAGTTGCTTACACAGTGATACAATAGTTTTTATTCGAGTATTTGTATAAGATTTTAATGATCAGGGCTTCATCTTTCTACGAGTGGCGTTCACTATGTAATACAACACTGTTTTTTCTCGGTCAGTGAAATCTGGTTCAGGACAAAGCGGATCAGATTGTGGAAAGGGGCCAAGACCAGTTGCTGTTAGTTACACAAGAACACACAACTTTATTGCTTTTAAAATACAAACACATTCCTCTTTAAAACAACAAGGATCAATTCACGGCTGAGGGCCCAAGTAACTTCTCAATAACAAAGGGTTTAAATAATTCGTTTTAAAACACAAGGATTTAGACAAACGGCTAAAGGCCTTACTTAAGTAAAATTAAAATATCTTCTCGGCTGAAGGCCCAAATAATATTCCAGATTACCAAAGGAAATTCTTTAAAAATTTACAAATTTCAGCTAAAACCCATATTAAGGAAAATCTGAAATAATTCCTCGGCTGAAGGCTCAATAATGTTTCAGATCACCAAGGGAATTTCTTTAAAAAGAGAGCATTTACAAATTTTGGCTAAAGGCCATATTCAGAAAAATTGGAAATAATTCCTTGGCTGAAGGCCCAATAATATTTCAAAATGATAAAAGGCAAACTTTAAAGAGAAGCATTTAGACAGTACAACAGAGAGCCATCTTAAGAAAATTTGAAATATCTTCACAGCTGAAGGCCAAAGCAACTGTTCAAAATAGTTAAAGACAAACCTTAAGATAAGCATTTACACAGTATGGCTGAAAGCCATTTTAAAAATTCAAGATAATTAAAGAGATATCTTACAGACAGGAATTTACTCATTATGGCTGAAAGCCACAAATTTTAAGACAAACACGGCTGAAGGCCTAAATACAGAGCAAACAAGAATTTTAAATAAAACATGCCTGAGGGCCTAATCTTAAAATACTTCATATAAGTTTCGGCTGAAGGCCATATACTGAACACAGGACAAACAAAATTAATACATGGTTGAAGGCCTGTCACTGTACTTGCGCCAAAAGAAAATCACAATCACAAACAACAGAACAGTGGTGTTCAGAAGTGTTCCAAAGGTTGGCCTGGGGAGGAAACTCTAACAACAGTTTAGGTGAGACAGGCAGCTAGGTGTAACACTAGATAATCGGGTGGCAGCAGAGCTAGGGATGGCTGAAGAACCAACCAGCAACCTAATCAGTTCCCTTCCACCTGACCAATGGCACAACAAACAAACTATCCGCGAGGACTAGGATCGCAGCAGGACTGTGTCTTAATAACTGGCGTCTAAACACAGTCAAGGCACAATAACCACTCAAGGAAAAAGGGAGAACAATTTCAAGCTGTCGAACTACACGCCATGCCGGAGAGCATCAACATGGCAAGGGAAACACACTGCCAGAATACTACCCCGGCGTGACCTCACACCGCGGAGACCTCCTCGCTTCTCTGTCGCATCCGACCTACTGTCTCACACACGCCATGACACGGAAATACGAGGTGCATTCAAGTTCTAAGGCCGATTTTTTTTCTCCGGACTGGAAAGAGATAGAAACATGCACATTGTTTTAAAATGAGGCCGCGTTCATTGTCAATACGTCCCAGGGATGGCAGCACCATACGGCAGATGGAATTTTACCGCCAGCGGCGAGAATGAGAACTGTTTTAAATACTTAAAATGGCGACGTTTTCCTTACTTGAACAGCGTGCAATCATTCGTTTTCTGAACTTGCGTGGTGTGAAACCAATTGAAAATCATCGACAGTTGAAGGAGACACGTGGTGATGGAGTTATGGATGTGTCAAAAGTGCGTTCGTGGGTGCGACAGTTTAATGAAGGCAGAACATTGTGTGACAACAAAATGAAACGACCTCAGGCTTGCACAAGCCGGTCTGACGACATGATCGAGAAAGTGGAGAGACTTGTTTTGGGGGATCGCCGAATGACTGTTGAACAGGTCATCTCCAGAGTTGGCATTTCTGTGGGTTCTGTGCACACAATCCTGCATGACGACCTGAAAATGCGAAAAGTGCCATCCAGGTGGGTGCCACGAATACTGACGGACGACCACACGGCTGCCCGTGTGGCATGTTGCCAAGCAATGTTGACGCACAACGACAGCATGAATGGGACTTTCTTTTCGTCGGTTTTGACGTGGTTGAGACGTGGATTCAATTTTTCAATGCAGAAACAAAGCGCCAGTCAGCTCAATAGAAGCACACAGATTCACCGCCACCAAAACAATTTCGGGTAACCGCCAGTGCTGAAAAAATGTTGGTGTCCATGTTCTGGGACAGCGAGGGCGTAATCCTTACCCATTGCATTCCAAAGGGCACTACGGTAACAGGTGCATCCTACGAAAATGTTTTGAAGAACAAATTCCTTCCTGCACTGCAACAAAAACGTCCGGGAAGGGCTGCGCATTTGCTGTTTCACCAAGACAACGCACCCGCACATCGAGCTAATGTTACGCAACAGTTTCTTCGTGATAACAACTTTGAAGTGATTCCTCATGCTCCCTACTCACCTGACCTGGCTCCTAGTGACTTTTGGCTTTTTCCAGCAATGAAAGACACTCTCCGTGGCCGCACATTCACCAACCGTGCTGCTATTGCCTCAGCGATTTTCCAGTGGTCAAAACAGACTCCTAAAGAAGCCTTCGCCCCTGCCATGGAATCATGGCGTCAGCGTTGTGAAAAATGTGTACGTCTGCGGGGCGATTACGTCGAGAAGTAACGCCAGTTTCATCGATTTCGAGTGAGTAGTTAATTACAAAAAAAATCTGAGGCCTTAGAACTTGAATGCACCTCGTATGGCGGCCACACCAAAGAAGGTACAGCAGTACCAGTATCGATAAACGCTGCTCCTGCCACTGGTGGAGGCAAGTGAGCAACTCCTTCAGGTAGTAACTGAGGGAGCAATAAGACACCACTCGACGATGACAAAATGCCAAAAAAGAAAAACGGCGTCAGCGCGTTCCGACCACGGCTCAGTCAGTTTCGGTTGATAAAATGCAGAATTTTTTGTGGGATGTCGTAGAATATTCTTGCTTCAGCCCCTATAGTTTCATGATATTCCAATATGTGCCAGAGCTATCTTTAGCCTTCAAAATGGCGTCCGTAATGGATGTGCACTCCAAGCAGAAAGCTGTCATTGTTTCTTTTGGCGGGAAACTACAGAATCACAGATATTCATAGGCGCGTGAAAACTGTTTACAGAGACCAGGAAAATTAAACAAACCCGGGAAAATCAGGAATACAGAAATACAAGTCGCTGAGGAATGAAATAAATAGGAAGCGCAGGGAAGCTAAGACGAAATGGCTGCAGGAAAAATGTGAAGACATCGAAAAAGATTTGATTGTCGGAAGGACAGACTCAGCATACAGGAAAGTCAAAACAACCTTTGGTGACATTAAAAGCAACGGTGGTAACATTAAGAGTGCAACGGGAATTACACTGTTAAATGCAGAGGAGAGAGCAGATTGTTGGAAAGAATACATTGAAAGCCTCTATGAGGGTGAAGATTTGTCTGATGTGATAGAAGAAGAAACAGGGGTCGATTTGGAAGAGATAGGGGATCCAGTATTAGAATCGCAATTTAAAAGAGCTTTGGAGGACTTACGGTCAAATAAGGCAGAGGGGATAGATAACATTCCATCAGAATTTCTAAAATCATTGGGGGAAGTGGCAACAAAACGACTATTCACGTTGGTGTGTAGAATATATGAGTCTGGCGATATACCATCTGACTTTCGGAAAAGCATCATCCACACGATTCCGAAGACCGCAAGAGCTGACAAGTGCGCGAATTATCGCACAATCAGCTTAACAGCTCATGCGTCGAAGCTGCTTACAAGAATAATATACAGAAGAATGGAAAAGAAAATTGAGAATACGCTAGGTGACGATGTTTGGCTTTAGGAAAAGTAAAGGGACGAGAGAGGCAATTCTGACGTTACGGCTAATTATGGAAGCAAGGCTAAAGAAAAATCAAGACACTTTCATAGGATTTGTCGACCTGGAAAAAGCATTCGACAGTATAAAATGGTGCAAGCTGTTCGAGATTCAGAAAAAAGTAGGAGTAAGCTATAGGGAGAGACGGGTCATATACAATATGTACAACAACCAAGAGGGAATAATAAGAGTGGACGATCAAGAACGAAGTGCTCGTATTAAGAAGGGTGTAAGACAAGGGTGTAGCCTTTCGCCCCTACTCTTCAATCTGTACATCGAGAAAGCAATGATGGAAATAAAAGAAAGGTTCAGGAGTGGAATTAAAATACAAGGTGAAAGGATATCAATGATACGATTCGCTGATGACATTGCTATCCTGAGTGAAAGTGAAGAAGAATTAAATGATATGCTGAACAGAATGAACAGTCTAATGAGTACCCAGTATGGTTTGAGAGTAAATCGGAGAAACACGAAGGTAATGAGAAGTAGTAGAAATGAGAACAGCGAGAAACTTAACATCAGGATTGATGGTCACGAAGTCAATGAAGTTAAGGAATTCTGCTACCTAGGCAGTAAAATAACCAATGACGGTCGGAGCAAGGAGGACATCAAAAGCAGACTCGCTATGGCAAAAAAGGCATTTCTGGCCAAGAGAAGTCTACTAATGTCAAATACCGGCCTTAATTTGAGGAAGAAATTTCTGAGGATGTACGTCTGGGGTACAGCATTGTATGGTAGTGAAACATGGACTGTGGGAAAACCGGAACAGAAGAGAATCGAAGCATTTGAGATGTGGTGCTATAGACGAATGTTGAAAATTAGGTGGACTGATAAGGTAAGGAATGAGGAGGTTCTATGCAGAATCGGAGAGGAAAGGAATATGTGGAAAACACTGATAAGGAGAAGGGACAGGATGATAGGACATCTGCTAATACATGAGGGAATGACTTCCATGGTACTAGAGGGAACTGTAGAGGGCAAAAACTGTAGAGGAAGACAGAGATTGGAATACGTCAAGCAAATAATTGAGGACGTAGGTTGCAAGTACTACTCTGAGGTGAAGAGGTTAGCACAGGAAAGGAATTCGTGGCGGGCGGCATCAAACCAGTCAGTAGACTGATGAACAAAAAGAAAGCCATGTCTACGCTCTGTGTCATGAGGCGGGATGCGGGATAGTCGGTATAGCGTGGTGGGAAACCCTGTATTTCTAATGGAGACGTCGAGTAGAGAGAGTAGGGACTCACCAACCTGCTCTTCAAAATGGTTCAAATGGCTCTGAGCACTATGCGACTTAACTTATGAGGCCATCAGTCCCCTAGAACTTAGAACTACTTAAACCTAACTAACCTATGGACATCACACACATCCAAGGCAGGATTCGAACCTGCGAACGTAGCAGTCGTGCGGTTCCGGACTGAAGCGCCTAGAACCGCTCGGCCACAGCGGCCGGCACCTGCTCTTCAGTTTTCAGACCTACGAAGGAGCGGAGTGCATGACCTGCCTTCCCTCAGGTGGCTAGCCTCCACATTCACGCACCCCCTTCCAACGCGTCACACCTCCAGGACACAATTTATCCCTTAATACGGTTTTACTGCGCTTAGATGTGTTACATACATTTAATATTTGTTATTACCCCACTTGATACAACAATAAACATTCATTATACACAATTAAAACACCGTTTTTTAATATACGGTTTTTCCATCGACTGCAACGCGGAAGCTGTTAGTCCTAGAGGAAAAATGAATTACACCTTTTTTTTTGTAAGAAACTTTATGTATTTCGATTTTGTGCTGGAAAACATTTTCGCTAGAAGCTGTGGTTTCCGAGATATTTGAGTGAAATTTTAAAAAAATTTGCTTTAAACACCCTGCCCTCGCTCCCCCCCCCCCCCCCCCCCCCCCCCTCCGCCCCACGCGCACGCTCACACCCCACTGGTCATTCTGACTGAGGCTCCACCAATGATGTGTACGAGTATGAAGTTAGACGACATCCTGCCATGTCTTCTATGTGCTTCACTTTTTTGTGAGCCAATTTATTTCCTTAGTGTGTGTACTTAATAGAGGATGCTTTGAAAGGTAACCAAGTTCTAGTAATGAATCATATAACTGTGTGTAAACAACTCTATTCCCACTTTCGCTCATCAAAATGGTCTTAGCTTTTAATTTTCTCTCGTCCCATACACGGGCATGTCTGAAATGGACATTCGTAGTTAAACCATTTATTGCAATACCGCTGGAGAAGAAAACAAACAATGCGAAAACGTGGATTGTCGGAATCTATCTTTATCACTAGCTGTTTACCAGTTCGATAAAGAAACGATTGTAGGAAACGTTGAACATGGAAAGTCAGCAACCTGGCTAAAATACAATATGTACAAGAACAGGGAGACAGCTACAAGAATAAATACCAAGAGAAAAGGGCTTGGATGAAATAGGGGCATGAGATAAGGAATCAGCCTTTCTCCTTTATACATGGCAGAGGCAGTCAAAGAATTAAATGAAAGGTTCAAAAGTGGTGTTGAACTCAGTGATGTAGAATGTTAATGATAACATTCACTGATGACATTTCTGTCACCTGTAAAGGTATGGAAGAATGACAGAACTACTTGAATAGGATTAACAGTATGCTGAGCATAGAACATGAAGTAAGCCAAAGAAAGACAGGAGTACTGAGGTGGGTTTGTCCTAAGTTGTTTATATAGTCCTCTTCTGGTATTTGCATATCAAGCAGGTTAAGTCTCTTGGTGTGATTTCTGTTATTCCTGTTCCGCGATCAGATTCAGTCAACGCCTGTATCAGTCACTTTTTATGCTTCCCGCCTTCTATATTCTTCAGATGTGGTTCGTCTAATGGAACTAGATTTAGTTAGTTGCATTAGACGAACTACGTCCCAAGAATGTTTGTGGGTATTTTCATCTCCATTTCAGAGACTGATAATTGTACTCCGTACTTCATGTCAAACCCACGTACAGGCAACGTAAAACATCTAAATTTGGAAACGGTCTCTCAACGCCAGTCGACGGTATTGCACACATTTTTTGACAATCTATGTTTTCAACATCCTGAGGAAGAAAGAACGCTCTGGAGACAAGAGACAGGCCCAGTTATTCTTTACAAATGACAGTTTTTGTCTGTCTTATACTTCGTTAAATTCAAAATAATTTTGGACCTCGACAGCAGGCAAGGTAGAAAGCGGCTCTACTAATGGTTAGGGTAAAACATTTCGTCTTTACCAAGTCACATAAAATTAACTACAGTGATCACAGACGGCAGTTTCAGAAACAAGGCTTCAAAGTCCTAGCGAAAGCTATGTGTAGTCTAATTACTAAAATATCTCCGCGCTGACAGTTTACTCGAATTAACCATTGAAATTATTTTTTGCTTAAGGTATTCCTCTGAGAAAATTAACAAGAAAAAATACATTTATGCAACAATAAAAGCTTTTAATCACCCCTCAAAATTGAATCACGTTTCACATTGGTGGTGTTAAGTCTACGAATATCCTTCTTCTCCTTCTTCGTCTCCTTAGCGGTATTTCCGTTTAATATGGAGTCCAATGTTCTCAAAATTTGTCAATTTCTTTTACTCAGATTTTCGGCCGGATGCTCTTCCGATTGCTAAGACACGGAAGTCGTTAGAGTTAGATATCTGTGAATGAGTAGACTTTGTTTTATTTTCGATCGTATTTCAAGTGTCTGTGTATCTTTTCTGAGGCAGAAATCAAGGAACAGTACTGCATTTGCCTAAATGAACTTGGAAAACAAGCGTATGAGTAACTGACCCACAGATTTTATTGCTAGTCTAGCTCAAGCTAGATACTTAACACTTCAGTAAACTAAACAGCTGTGGCTCTATCTTTTTTTTCTGTACTTCCGTGGAAACTATAACCACACAACATACTTCATTTGCCAGGAAATACTGTAAGGTGGGAGCTTGAATGAATGTTAATTTCGCACCTTACATGAGATTTTATACATCATAACAAGTAGATGAGTATGTCAAATGGTCCAAATGGCTCTGAGCACTGTGGGACTTAACTTCTGACGTCATCAGTCCCCTAGAACTTAGAACTACTTAAACTTAACTAACCTAAGGACATCACACACATCCATGCCCGAGGCAGGATTCGAACCTGCAACCGTAGCGGTCGCGCGGTTCCAGACGGTAGCGCCTAGAACCGCTCGGCAGATGAGTATGTCACCTGACATACTTCAGTGGTAGTGATCAGATTTGCCTACCGAAACGTACAGTAGGTAATGCCAAAAGGGATGACACTCAATTCGACAGTATTAACAAAACGAACCAAAATCCTGCATGTCAATGAGTTAAAGATGAAATAAGCTGCTGGAAGAAACGTGTTAGTTTGAGGTAGATGCGAGTTGCGCCATCGCGGCCCGCATACAACGAAAAGCTACTAACAGAGGTTGGTGACATGTAGCGAGAGAGATAACGAACGCGCCAGGTGATACATTGAGGGGAGCATGTAGCGGCCCAGTACTGACTGCGATGGAGAAATTCTTTAGAAAACTGCGTTGGGGAATTTCCAGATGGATACAAACAGACCAGAGACGCAGCTGATCACGTGGAAGGACCGTGGTGCTCTGGTGATGTATGCATGTAACTTTTAGGCGTCAGGAGCGGGCACAAAATGTCCGATTGGCTGAAATAAACTCAGAAGGAGTAAAAGTGGCGATGTTTCGACGCAGTTTAAAGGTAAGGCCTTTACGATTGGCGGGGTAGTTTCGATAAGATGAAAGGAACGCTCCGATCAGTCTGAAAAAGCCGTTTCGTGAAGCACGAAACGACACAGTTGGGGGACAGTTTGCTTCGAAAGACACAATACCGGAAACTTCGAGGATTCTCCTCTGAACCAGCGTCAAGTGTCGAACAGGGCGCATCACGCTCTGTATGACGCCAAAAGAGGAATTTTTGTGTGAACACTGCGTTCACTTTGGCTGACATTCAGCTAGAAATTAGCTGATGAGTAGTTGAGCTCCGATAGCAGAGAAATGAAACAGCCAAGTATTTAGCTGTTCTTGCGATAATTTGACAGGGCGTTGAAGTATACACGCTGCTCCTTCTATGCACGTCTTTATCGCCATATTTTCCAGACTAGGAGTGAGTGCATGCTTTCTCTCCTAACGAGAAACATAGGACAGTTTCAGCTGATAAAATCAGTAAAGATTTTGATTAGCTTTTTATAGGCTTTTCAGAGGGCGAGTGCAGCCATGCAGTCGACAGCACGTCGCAGCTAAAGGTAAATGCCGCTGGCAGAGGCGTAAAATCGTTGAATCACCAGCTTGCGTCCACTGTGAACATGAGCAACCTTGAGTAATCTTTTGCTCATCTTGTAAAAAAAAAAAAAAAAAAAAAAAAAAGAAAAAAAAAAAACTAACCATCGTCCGTAGATTTGATTGTCATCCTAAATAGTACCAGACTTAGAATCAGAATCGGAATGATTCGTCATAATACTGAGCAACTCAGACAGTGCTTCACTGTCTAGTAGTAAGAAAAATCTTCTAGAGAACCTTCTATTTAAATTTCATATTTTGTGTCCAGAGTTATTTCTGCTAATTAGTACGTAATACGTTAACTTGACAACTGTCCTGAAAGTATCATGTCACAATCTATGTAAACCAGTGTGCTTCTTTGACAACAATACAGAAATTAAACAAATTTTGTACAGCTATAGACCGAGGTGCTCTGCCATCGAATACGGGTCCACTCCTAACCCCAGTAATTTATTCTAGTGACGCTAACGCACTCACAGGGTGTTTTTGTTCATGCCTGACGAAAGTGAAAAGGAGTGGAGTGCCAGAATGCTTATGGCTGAAGCGAACAAACGCAAATTACTCTTTCTCTGCCTTTCCGTAAGACTGATTGGTGCCACGCGTCAGCAACATTCCGAAATACGAGGCCTATTCGGAAACTACTTTCCGATAGGTCGCGAAATGGAAAGCACTGTGAAAAATATGTTTTATTTGTAATTGTAAGCCACGCCTTACAGCTACTTCTCTACACAGTGGCTGCTCCGACTTAGACATTTGTCGTAGCATTGTACCAACTTTCCAATGCCATCGTCATAGAAGGCAGCCGCCTGTGCTTTCCGCCAATTCTCCACGCTCGTCTACAACTCGTTGTCTGTGTCAAAATGTTGTCTCCATAGCCGGTGGTTCATGCGAGCAGAGATGGAACACAGGACGAGCCAATTAAAGGCTGTGTTGTGAGTAACCAAACACTTCCTATTGAAAACGCTGCAGGAGCATCTTCATTGCCCCTGCAGAGTGCGGCCGAGAATTGTCATGAGCCACGAAACGCACGACAGTTGTGTGGGCTGCACGGCGTCAGACGAAATCTCTCACCAGGCCTTCGTACTTGGCAGGAGCCACTATTTTCTAGGCATCTTTACGTGTTCACTGTGCGCTCAGTATTGAAAAGAGCAATGTGCTGCGATCGACGGGCGTACTAGAGACACTGCCCAACACATCTGTGCAAAACGTCATCGGATTTTCGTAATGGTTTCCATTTAGCGACCGGTCGGAGCTTACTTTTCGAACAGCCCTCGTATTCCGCTTCAAGTGCTGGGTATTTCGACACGAAGGTTGATTAGCTGGACATATGGATAAGGTGCTTATAAATTCGGTAGTGCGAGTGATGTCACTGATAACGGCATCTGTGGAAGATACACATCACACGAGCACTGCCGCTATCACATTGTCTGCCCAGGGCCTGACCGGGGTACAGCAGTGGAGAGGATTTCGCTACAAGTTTTGATAAGATATGAAACGGAAGAGCTTTGTTAACCTTCACAGAGCTGCCTAGAACCATCTTCTGTATTCGGAAAGTGGACCTTTCGACTGACTCGTGGACCTTTCGTCTGACTCAATGGAAGCCTACACACGACCCTTAGTCATTCTCTAGAACAGTACAGGGTTATTACAAATGATTGAAGCGATTTCACAGCTCTACAATAACTTTATTATTTGCGATATTTTCACGATGCTTTGCACACACATACAGAAACTCAAAAAGCTTTTTAGGCATTCACAAATGTTCTATATGTGCCGCTTTAGTGATTCGGCAGACATCAAGCCGATAATCAAGTTCCTCCCACACTCGGCGCAGCATGTCCCCATCAATCAGTTCGAAAACATCGTTGATGCGAGCTCGCAGTTCTGGCACGTTTCCTGGTAGAGGAGGTTTAAACACTGAATCTTTCACATAACCCCACAGAAAGAAATCGCATGGGGTTAAGTCGGGAGAGCGTGGAGGCCATGACATGAATTGCTGATCATGATCTCCACCACGACCGATCCATCGGTTTTCCAATCTCCTGTTTAAGAAATGCCGAACATCATGATGGAAGTGTGGTGGAGCACCATCCTGTTGAAAGATGAAGTCGGCGCTGTCGGTCTCCAGTTGTGGCATGAGCCAATTTTCCAGCATGTCCAGATACAAGTGTCCTGTAACGTTTTTTTCCCAGAAGAAAAAGGGGCCGTAAACTTTAAACTGTGAGACTGCACAAAACACGTTAACTTTTGGCGAATTGCGAATTTGCTGCACGAATGCATGAGGATTCTCAACCGCCCAGATTCGCACATTGTGTCTGTTCACTTCACCATTAAGAAAAAATGTTGCTTCATCACTGAAAACAAGTTTCGCACTGAACGCATCCTCTTCCGTGAGCTGTTGCAACCGCGCCGAAAATTCAAAGCGTTTGACTTTGTCATCGGGTGTCAGGGCTTGTAGCAATTGTAAACGGTAAGGCTTCTGCTTTAGCCTTTTCCGTAAGATTTTCCAAACCGTCGGCTGTGGTACGTTTAGCTCCCTGCTTGCTTTATTCGTCGACTTCCGCGGGCTACGCGTGAAACTTGCCCGCACGCGTTCAACCGTTTCTTCGCTCACTGCAGGCCGACCCGTTGATTTCCCCTTACAGAGGCATCCAGAAGCTTTAAACTGCGCATACCATCGCCGAATGGAGTTAGCAGTTGGTGGATCCTTGTTGAACTTCGTCCTGAAGTGTCGTTGCACTGTTATGACTGACTGATGTGAGTGCATTTCAAGCACGACATACGCTTTCTCGGCTCCTGTCGCCATTTTGTCTCACTGCGCTCTCGAGCGCTCTGGCGGCAGAAACGTGAAGTGCGGCTTCAGCCGCACAAAACTTTATGAGTTTTTCTACGTATCTGTAGTGTGTCGTGACCATATGTCAATGAATTGAGCTACAGTGAATTTATGAAATCGCTTCAATCGTTTGTAATAGCCCTGTATATAACTCAATGTACTGTCTAAACAGATACAGACATTCTGAAGAAGACCCGCGAGTGAACATGCACTGTCGTACAGTATGCTCTCTGTATCGACATTTGCCGGCCGTGGTGGTCCAGCGGTTCTAGGCGCTCAGTCCGGAACCGCGCGACTGCTACGGTCGCAGGTTCGAATCCTGCCTCGGGCATGGATGTGTGTGATGTCCTTAGGTTAGTTAGGTTTAAGTAGTTCTAAGCTCTAGGGGACTGATGGCCACAGATGTTAAGTCCCATAGTACTCAGAGCCATTTTTGAATCTACATTTACACTGACGAAAAGAAACAGCATAATTGAGTAATTAAATTTCTGGAATACATTTGTCTAGGTAACATATTTAAGCGATTAACATTGCAAGATCGCAGATTAATGTAAGCACGACATTTCAAATGTGAAATGCTGGTACATTAATAACCGGTATAACCGCCACAATGTTGAATGCAAGCATGCAAATGTGCATGCATTGTGTTGTGCAGACGCCAGATGCCAGTTTGTGGGACGGAGTTCCTTGCGCAAAGCACTTGATCGGTCAATACAGGGACAGTTAATGCTATTTACGAATGAAGTTATAGTTGTCATCCGATGATGTCCCATACGTGCTGGATTAGAGACAGATCTGGTGACCGAGCAGGCCACGACAACATGTCGACACTCTGCAGGACATGTTGGGTTACAACAGCCGTATGTGGCCTAACATTATCCAGTTGAGAAACACCCATGGAATGCTGTTCCTGAATGGCAGCACAATAGGTCGACTCACCAGACTGAAGTATAAATTTGCAGTCAGGGTGCATGGGATAACCACGAGTGTCGTCCTGCTGTTACATAAAACTGCATTCCAGACCATAACTCCAAGTGTAGCTGCAGTGTGTTTATCACGCAGACAGTTTGGTTGTAGGCGCTCACCTGTTCTCCTGACCAACACATGACCATCACTGACACCGAGGCAGAACCAGCTCTCATCAGAAAACACAGTAGACGTCCACCCAGCCCTTCAATGAGCTATCGCTTGACGCTACTGACTTCGTAAATAAATGACGGCGATTTGGGGTCAGTGGCATACACGCTACAAGCTGTCTGGTTCGGAGCTGTCCTTTAAGTGGCCAATTTGAAACAGTTCGTTGTGTCACTGTGGTACCAATTGCTGCTCAAATTCCTGTTGCAGATGCAGTACGATGCACCAGAACCATTCGCCAACCACGGTGATCCTCCCTCTCGGTGGTACGATGTGAGCATCTGGAGCGCAGTCGTCTTCTGATCGTACGCTCTCGTGAGAAGAACTGTCAGCAATCATGAACAGTGGCTACATTCGTGCCTAATCTTTCTGCAATATCGCAGAGGGAATATCCAGTTTCTCTTAGCCCTATTACACAACCTCGTTCAAATTCAGTGAGGTGTTGATAATGGTGTCTTTGCCGCCTTAAAGTCATTCTTGACTAATACCAACTCACCATATCCAATCTCAGATTCAACTAACACCCACGATTGTTTCAGCGTATACTTAAAGCAAATCTGACTTGCATCTCATAGTGCCGCCACTACCGCCGCTCTTATGCGACTGGCGCGAAATTTGAACCGATATTATCGTTCAGATGTAGAAACACACCTACTAACTTTCGTTTATGTCACACAACTTCTTCTTGGTGTTGCGACTTTTTTTCCATCTTTCCAACTTTATGTCGCACAACTCCTTCTTGGTTCAAAATGGCTCTGAGCACTATGGGACTCAACTGCTGTGGTCATAAGTCCCCTAGAACTTAGAACTACTTAAACCTAACTAACCTAAGGACAGCACACAACACCCAGCCATCACGAGGCAGAGAAAATCCCTGACCCCGCCGGGAATCTCCTTCTTGGTGTTACGAGTTTTTTTTTTTTTCGTGAGTGTGTACTATGTAGCACCGTGAGGTGCGTAGCAGATGTTACTTTTATGTGGCAGTATACATTAAGTCTTGCGCTCTTTCCACAAAGGGATAGAGTGTGGAAAACTTCTGCTGTGTGCCTCTGTATGAGAAGTTCATCAGATTTTTCCTACTTGGTATCTATGGGATAGATACGTAGTGAGCTGGAGGATATTCGTAGTTTCTTCCCTAAAGACTGTTTCTGAAGTTGTCTACGAGTTTGAATGTCCACCTGACAACATTTTTCCACATTTCTTTGATGCGCTCCTTCCTCAGCCACGGAAGCCTGTGACCACTTCCGTTACCCTTCTGTGTATAATGATTATAAGGAATCCACCTCGATTGAAAATAGAAACCGGATGCTGACCTAGGTTTCGGCGCGGATAACCACCCCTTCTTCGGAACACACTAAAACTACAAACGGCCTAAAGTGGCATGGTCCAACATTAATACAGAACGCCCAAAAGTGCAAAAGACTCACATAAAATGTAAAATAAACGGTACGTGTGTACCATGTCAATAGCTGTACTTGGCTCAAACGTCAGAAGCGTGTCAGTGAACATGCACTGTCGTACAGATATGCTCTCTGTATCTACATATACACTGACGGAAAAGGTAAGTACAGCTATTGACATGCTACAAACGTACCGTTTACTTTACATTTTATGCGAGTCTTTTGCACTTATGGGCGTTCTGTATTATTGTTGGACCATGTCTCTTTAGGCAGTTTGTAGTTTTAGTGTGTTCCGAAGAAGGCGTGGTTATCCGCCCCGAAACCCAGGTCAACATCCGGTTTCTATTTGCAATCGAGGTCGATTCTTTATAATCATTAAATTATTCACTATTGCTGACGCGCTGCAATGTTAAAAGTTCTCCTACTGTGTATGTTCGATGTCCCCCGTTAGCCCGACCTGATATCGATCCACACACACGTTAGCACCATCTTATTGTGGGTTGTGTAATTGTTTTGTATGTAATCTCTCGTGCTTCCTCACTATCGTCCACTATTTTACCTTCCAAAACTGGAGTCAGATCAGTGAAGAGCCAGGCTGAAGCTGTATCTTTACCGTCCTGGTTTAGTTTCAATAAAACTCTTCTGGTCAAGTGACCACGCCATGATATGATAAAACTACCACTGTTTGGGCTGCCTGCAGTAGTAGTCGATACGTAGGTTGTCCTACCACATTATGGCGAAGTCATACACTCTGAAGAGTGTTATAGAGTGGACTGTTATGGTCATATAAATTCTACATTATATTTATGTGGTCCCCGGTAGTTCATCGGAGTAGTCGTATTCCGGGAGAACTGCACGTGATGGCAAAATCTTCAGCGATGACATCTCAAGGCACAGGTTGTAGTACGTCACTCTCAATGGGACCACCCCTACTCGTCGTCATTGATTTCGTCAAAATTTATGGCGTATACAGTGCTTGGCCGGGAGGTGAAACGGCGGAAGCGGGAGCTACAGGTGGCCAAGTGTTCACAAAAAATAGCATTTTTGGCGTGGGTCTGGCGAGGCATGAGCCGTTTGTGTTAGCGTATAGTCCAGGAGCAGCTGGCGCAGCGGGTTGAGTACAGAACGGTAATCCGAAGGTCCTTCTGTTGAGAACTTTTTTTTTATTTTGAGTTTTTATGTTACACCGAAAATAAAACGAAGTAATGCTTAATATATTGTATTTGTTAAATTCTCATAAAAATGTCCCCCCGATAGCTGAGTGGTCAGCGCGGCGGTCTGTCACGCCAAGGGTCCCGGGTTCGATTCCCGGCGGGAGTGGAGATTTTCTCCGTTCTGGGACTGGATGTTGTGTGGTTCTCATTATCATTTCATCAACATCAGTGGAAGGCCACGAGAAACCACCACTGGAATCACTTCCCAAGAGGCTCACACGGTGGACCTCTCTGACGAGGCTTCCCTCATGACAAGACCTGACGAAAAGCTGAACGCAAAGTTTTTCATAAAAATCGTGAAAAGGAAAGGCAAAGGAAATTTCCACATAGGGATTGTAGGGCATACAAGAGAACTTCGTATACAAAATTAGATACTTTTATTACTTTGCAGTTGATGACTTACGCGTGTTGGGGTGATATTCATCGTAAGACAAGCAGTGAATACGTCGGCATCTTGCACAGTTATAAACGTTGTATTCTCACACCTACATGATTGTGTTAGAGCTGCTATAGAAGAACAAATATGGTTTAAATTCATGAAAGGTTTTTTCTCATTGCACAGTTTGGTAGCAACGCACGCGTAACGCACCATTTCGCCAAATATTGGCGCGGGTATCTAGTGATGAAAAGAGGAATGCATTTTGGTGTAGTCTTCTGGGGATGTTGTTTCTTTTTCTGTCTCTGTCACATAAGAGCAGTTTTGGAGTTTTTTGATCAAATGCTTCACTTGATGATAAAACCGACATCGCAGGGTTGTTTTTGCGAAGAATCACTTTTATATTGCACAATAATTCTTCTTCATCTTGAAAAATCTCGTCTTATAATTGTGGATTTTTATTAAAAATGAAATTCCTCCGGCTGTACTTAAGATTTTATATTTACTACGCTACTAGTTTCGACGTTGCGTCAACGCCATCTTCAGGCCCGTACACTTTGATGAAATCAGTTGTGTGTGGCTCAGTCTAGAAGTCCGCGGTGAGACGAACACGTGTTCCACATGGATGGCGAGCAGTAACTAGTGACTAGTGATTCTGTACTCTTCAAGCCGCGCCAACCGCTGCCTGGTAACTACGCTAGCACAAATGTCATTACGGTCGCAGGTTCGAATTCTGCCTCGGGTATGGATGTGTGTGATGTCCTTAGGTTAGTTAGGTTTAAGTAGTTCTAAGTTCTAGGGGACTGATGACCTCAGATGTTAAGTCCCATAGGGCTCAGAGCCATTTGAACCATTTTTTTGACATCTGTAATGACTAATAGGCGAGGTTTTCTTGGCATCTTAGGGAGGTGTATTTAATACTTAGAGGTACATAGAAAGTTGCGAAATTGATTACTGAATCTATGGATCAAGATGACTAATAAACTTGGAAGAGTGCTGTAATATTTCTACTTCACAAGAATGTGGCCACAAAAAAGCCGTGGACGTAGCAGCTCCTCTACCTATTATATTTCACTAAAATTATTACCATACGCATAGGAATAGTCCATACTCAACTGTGTTCGACTGGAATAATAGTCATGCCAAGACTATGACAAGCAGTATATTGGCCAGACAGGAAGAAATTTTGCCTTGCGGCTTAAAGAACACACAGTACGTACCTCTCGCAGCAAATCACTATTCGTCCAGCATTTGACGCAGAGTAACCATTCAGGAGGTTCCACAGACAATAGCTTCAGAACCCTCCATAACTCATCTAAGGGGCTACTACTAAATAGCGTTCAAGAGATGAAAATTTATGCAAATTTTAAAAATAACCCACTATCGCTGTTGAACGAATAGAGTTCTGTCGCCAGTTACTGTAGTGACAATTTTTATTTTATATTTTTAGGAAACTTTACTTTCACGTCGTTTTACACAAATTTATTTATAAGACCAACTGTACTATTTTATTATAGGAATATTTCGTTAATACTAAGTAATACATAGAGATTTTGAAGACAGTGTTATCCAAGTTTATAACCAGGAAATTTGCCAGTAATGTACAATCCATGAAAGTGATCGCTTACTGTAGGTCGTATTGTGGCAGTCAAATCTTCGCTACTACCGTCAAGCAAAACTGAAGCGCGATGATCGACTTGCAAACCACCAGACATCCGCTCCTCCTGAGCATTCCCTCCTCTGCCATCGTATCTGTGGTGGTTCTCGCTGCAGTGCAACTATCGATACTGGCAAACCATTGCTATAGCAACCAAATTCAGCTGTCTCTGCTGTAGCGAGTGCGTACAAATGCCCACAGAGTGCAGTCTGCACACAATGGCAATTACAGCGAGCCTGTCATTTTCTGTCTTTTACTTAAATTAATTATGACAGGATTATACACGTAAAATTTTATGTGTGTAATTTTTGTAGTTATTTCTGTATCTTAAAGCTTTAAACATGGCTGCGTTGTCAGCGACCGTTACAAGGTAAAATTAAAACATTTGCAGCCCTCGGTCGCGAATATGAAGTCTTTTTGACATAGTTTTCGGCCATCATCGTCGACGCTCAAGTCGCTGAAGTGGCGTCTAATCGAAAGACTTGCACCCGGCGAACGGTCTACCGAACGGGAGGCCCTAGTCACACAACATTTACATTTTACATCTGGTTCTGACTGAGCGAGATGGAGCAGAGGTTAGCAAACTGGGTTCGCATTCCCGAGGACGACGGTTGAATGCCGCGTCCGGCCATCTGATTTAGGTTTTCCGTGATTTCCCTAAATCGCTTCAGGCAAATGCCGAGATGATTCCTTTGAAAGGGCACGAGGGCGTGAATTGTCGTCCATGAAGACGAATGCCTCGCCAATATCCTGCACTATCGGTCGGAGGATGGCATTCACGTATCGTACAGCCGTTACGGCGCCTTCCACGACCACCAGCGGCGTACATCGGCCCCACATAATGTGCCCCCAAAAAAGCAAGGAACCTCCACCTTGCTGCACTCGCTGGACAGTGTGTCTAAGGCGTTCAGCTTCACCGGTTTGCGTCCAATCACGTCTTCGAAGATTGTCTGGATGAAGGCAATGCGACATTCATCGGTGAAGAGAACGTGATGCCAATCTGAGCGGTCCATTCCGCATGTTGTTGGGCCCATCTGCACCGCGCTGCATGGTGTCGTGGTTGCAAAGATGGACGTTGGAAGTGAAGTGGCGCATCACACAGCCTATTGTGCACAGTTTGAGTCGTAACACGACGTCCTGAGGCTGCACGAAAAGCATTATTCAACATGGTGGCGTTGCTGTCAGGGTTCCTCCGAGCCATAATCTGTAGGCATCTCATAGACAGTTCCTGTCTCTCTGTACCTCCTCCATGTCCGAACAACATCGCTTTGGTTCACTCCGAGAATCCTGGACACTTTCCTTGTTGAAAGCCCTTCCTGGCACAAAGTAACAATACGGACGTGCTCGAACCGCGGTATTGACCGTCTAGGCATGGTTGAACGACAGACAACACGAGCTGTGCACCTCCTTCCTGGTGGAAAGACTGGAACTGATCGGCTGTCGGCCCCCCTCTGTGTTAAAAGGCGCTGCTCATGCATCGTTGTTCACATCTTTGGGGGGGCATAGTGACATCTCTGAACAGTCAAAGGGACTTCGTCTGTGATACAATATCCACAGTCAACGTCTATCTTCAGGAGTTCTGGGAACTGGGGCGATGCAAAACTTTTTTTGATGTCCGTAGTTAACATATTTCCACCTACTATTAGGTCGTCGTTTTCATCTTTTCTTACCTCCTAGAATCGAGTAAAGAAGTTCCTTCACCCACCTACAAATAGACTGGCAACCTTTCCCATTCACCTACATTTTGTTTTCATTCTGGTCATAATTACGTCATCCCTGATAAATGTGGCTGATGGCATCGTGCTGGTGCTCAAATAACTGACAAATGGTTGGTGTCAATGTCACGTTTATTGTAGGGAATGGCAGCATTATTAATAACTCATTACAGTTTGCTGGATGTTGGTAAATGACGAGAGAATATATAGTGTGAATATCACCAAAGTTCCACTTTCAAAACGCTGAAAAAAAAAAAAAACTGCTGCACAAAATTAAGTCAAATTTTAACTGAATTCTATCGATGAAGACCGAAACATTACGGAAAAAAAACAGAAAAAAGGAAAATTTTCCCACTAGATGGAACTGAAAGCATCATAACGTAAATCGGTTCGGCTACCAATGACAGATGAACAGCAATGTCACGGCAGCAGCGTGTTTCACATTTAAAGCACCCGTGCTGTGTAACATGCGCGGCCGCACAAATTCGGCAGTCAACAGTTGTAAGCTCATCCACGACGGCGAGGTTGTACCACATCGGACGGGAAAAATCGGTCTTTAATTGTCCTGAGGCCAAAAATTGCAATGGTTCAAATGGTTCAAATGGCTCTGAGCACTATGGGACTCAACTGCTGTGGTCATAAGTCCCCTAGAACTTAGAACTACTTAAACCTAACTAACCTAAGGACATCACACACATCCATGCCCGAGGCAGGATTCGAACCTGCGACCGTAGCGGTCGTGCGGTTCCAGAGTGTAGCGCCTTTAACCGCTCGGCCACTCCGGCCGGCTGCCAAAAATTGCATAAAAAGCAACAATGAAATCTGTTTTCAGCTGTCATGAGATTGGCGCAAGACGTGTGCAACATGTTGTTAGCCGTTCTCTGCAATAAGTTGAATTTGAGTAACAGCAGTTCCACAACAGATCGGACTGTCTCGGAGGTCACGTTTAGAAACTGTTGTGCAATGCGTATCTTCAGTTCAGCTGCACTTGTAATCGGAGCAGTGAAAACAGTATCTCTCAGATAACCCCACAGCCAAAAGTCACATGGTTAACATCAGGTGACGACCAGGCTGTACCGAACTACGACTGATAATTCTAGTATTTCCAAAATGCCTCTGCAGCAGCTGCTTCACTGAAAAAGTGCCATCTCGCGTAAAAATAATCCTATCCACAAAGGCATGCTGTTGAAGGCTAGGAATGGCGTTGGTGCGCAAAACAGTCTCATGGCGTTTACAGTGATGGTACAGATGTAGTGTAACAAATAAATAGGGAGTAGAAAGGATAAGCATTTTATTGTTTACGCTCACCTGATTTTTTAAATTTTTTATATGTCTTTTGTCATAGTGAGTTTGTTTCAACTCTAATACAGTGGCACAGATAACGGTATAAGTGAATGTGCACCTCTAATTGCTATTAAGGCTCTCTTCGGAGAAAAACATTAAAAAACAGCTTCAGAATTTTTATTTAGATCAGAGTTCTACAGTTTTTCTTCTTCTTCTTCTTCTTCTTGTTCTTCTTACCGACAGGGTAGCATGTTTGCTCGAGTGCTAAGTGCATTTGCTAAGGGAAACTATCGCTACTAATTAATACCAAGCGTGTTCACTTTATTTATACACTGGTTCACTACAACCCGCCAGAGAATAAGTCACGTTAATGGTCTGGAGTATAAATACGACAAATAATATAAAGTTCCCTGGAGGCTGCCACTGCGTCATCAATCGTGGTGTGAAAACATAAATCTCATTTGTTACTTTAATGGGTAGTGTTAAAGAAATTGTACTTCCCTTTTTCCCTTTATGATGCGCACCATAGGCATAGCTACAGCTGTTTATTGTAGTGTGATTTCACAAGTGGAACAGTAATAACACTGTTCTGGAAACATCCCCCAGGCTGTGGCTAAGCCATGTCTCCGCAATATCCTTTCTTCCAGTAGTGCTAGTTCTGCTAGGTTCGCAGAAGAGCTTCTGTGAAGTTTGGAAAGTAGGAGACGAGATACTGGCGGAAGTAAACCTGTGAGGAGAGCGCCTGAGTCGTTCTTGGGGAGCTCAGATGGTAGAGCACTTACCTGCAAAGGCAAAGGTCCCGAGTTCGAGTCTCGTTCCGGCACACAGTTTTAATCTGCCAGGAAAGTTTCATTCTAGTAATAACACAGTCCACATAATTGGCAACATTCAAATTTCTGTCAGTCAAAAAGTTTCTCTAACAAAAATTATCATCTTGTTTTTTAAAAATGTATCTACGAAGGTAAAAGGACCCGCAGGGCCCATCTCCTCTGAAAACTGTGGCTCTACGGTAAACGATGCCGTGCCGGCCGCTGCGGGCGAGCGGTTATAGGCGGTTCGGTGTGGAACCGCGCGACCGCTACGGTCGCAGGCTGGAATCCTGCCTCGGGCATGGATGTGTGTGATGTCCTTAGGTTAGTTACGTTTAAGTAGTTCTAAGTTCTAGGGAACTGATGACCTCAGATGTTAAGTCCCATAGTGCTCAGAGCCATTTGAACCAAACAATGCCGCCAACCCGCATCACGCAATTACCTTTGTAGAGCGAAGCCGTAATGGTTGATGTGCAAGCGGACTTGCCGATGCCCATATTCTGCAGTTATGCGTGTTGTCATGTTCGGGATTCATATGACCACGAACGTTCCATAACCAAGCACCGTCCACTTCGTCTGCCCCCGGTAGCTGAATGGTCAGCGCGATAAATTGTCAATCCTCTGGGCCCGGGTTCGATTCCCATCTGGGTTGGGGAATTTTCTCCGACCAGGGACTGGGTGTTGTGCTGTCTTCATCATCATCCTTTCATCCCCATCGACTGCAGGTCGCCGAAGTGGCGTCAAATTGAAAGACCCGCACCCGGCGAACGGCCCGCCCGACGGGGGGCCCTAGCCACACGATTAAATAAAATAAATAAATCGTCCACTTCCATGAGAGCAAGATATTCTAGAGCAAACTTTGGCTTACTGGCAGGTTAGCATGAAGCAACTCTTGAACATGGATAATTTTGTATGGATAACAGTGCAGAATGTTTCGTAGAATTTTATCCTCAGAGTTTAAGCAATTCCCCTGGCACTGCATGTCTGCACACCGCCGCTCGACCCCTCCTCCAGTGTTGTGGCCGCATCTTCTGCTGACTGCGGATTAATTGTCTTCCGCCCTCAGCCACAGTGCACTTCAAAAGAACCTGTCTTTTCGAATTTCGTAATAATTTTCTCCAGATTCTTGGCAGATGTCAGACCAACCCCATTTATTATACGCTTGACTGTCCGGGACTTCTGTAGAGCTACTGTCGCCCAGTTACGTTCTTGTAAAGCTGCTTCACCAGCAGTGAGTGGTCCTGCATTGAGGCAGTCATGCCGAGCGATTCAGAAGCAAACTGAGGAGCACATGTGTACACCACGTCTCTAATTTAGTATATTCTGCCGATTACAGCGCTGCCTAGCGGCGAATTTACGTTAATCTTTTTGTTTCCATAACGTTTCCCCCCTTTTCGATAACTTTCCATTCAAATTTGACGTCATTCTGAGCAGTCGTGCTTTTTTTACAGCGTTTTGAACATTAATTACAATCACACTGCATTTGGTAGATATCCAGCGCAGATCACCATGAAAAAGTAGTTCTTATTACAGAAAGATGTAGAGGGTAGCTAGAAACTCCCTTTACACTTGCAATTATTTCATCGTAATTTTATTAACCTTTACAGTTATTAGTCCAATACGTCCTTATGCACCCCACTATTATCTATGCCTTCAGCGGTCTAAGTCATCGTCCGTTACTTCATTGGTGGCCATTGGCCGGAATGCTTGCAAGAACATTATCATGTGAAGTTGCATTACGCTCCTTTTAATTCCAAGTTCTGCAGCTCGCTTTCTGGTCGACTTGCATCCCTTCAGCACATGAACAGGGGCCCTCCAAAACACTTCTCAGGCGAAAAGCTTTCTTCTCTCACGTGATCAAAGTCTGCGCATTGGTGGCTCCTTCGGCTGGTCCCGGCGGAGGTTCGAGTCCTACCTCGGGCATGGGTGTGTGTGTTTGTCCTTAGGATAATTTAGGTTAAATACTGTGTAAGCTTAGGGACTGATGACCTTAGCAGTTAAGTCCCATAAGATTTCACACAAATTTCAATATTTTTTGGTGGCTCCTTATCGAAACGTTCACGAAACCTATCCACCATCCGTTTCATATTTTCGTTGTTGTTCAGAATGGTTCAAATGGCTCTGAGCACTATGGAACTTAACTGCTGAGGTCATCAGTCCCCTAGAACTTAGAACTACTTAAACGTAACTAACCTAAGGACATCACACACATCCATGCCTGAGGCAAGATTCGAACCTGCGACCGTAGCGGTCGCGCTGTTCCAGACTGTAGCGCCTAGAATCGCTCGGCCACCCCTGCCGGCTTCGTTGTTGTGCCGCCGTTCATGGACCCACACACTTGTCATTATCGTTCCCCCAAAGTGAAGTCGCTGGTATCTACCACTGTTGTACCTACTACTGTTGTGCACCAAACACAGAAAGGCGGGCAAAGAACGTTGCAGTAATGAGACAGTTACGTGCCAGTCACGTAGCAATTCACGTGTGGAGTACTGTTGCTATATCAATGGTTAGGATAGGAGGTCCAAATCTTAAGGGAAGGTTTACTATCATTTGGTTCAAAAAAACGATTTTTTTAAAATTGCGTTTTTGGATCCATAAAAGCGTTTAGAATCCACCTCTGAAACGCTTTTTCCGAATACAGAAAGGAAATGTTTGCGGAAATTTAGCGAAAAATTATTCTATGTGCTAGCCCATCACTAAAACTGATAAAGTGATCAAGGAGCTTACGACGGACTACGGCTTGGCAATCCGAGGGCATTTCAGTTCGGTGGAGCGGATGAAGAAGGAAATTTGGGCAACGTATTCGACGGATGACCACCCACAACACCAAAATTGTCCGGTTGGGGAAACGGTGCAAATGGCGCGCACTGCAGAGGCTACCGGACATCTGGACGAATATCAACACGACCAGCCGCTCCCCAACGAAGTTCAAAAAAGAGATTCATCCGATCTACGAGGCTCTTTCGGAGGACGAGTTATTGTACCGGTGCTTGGGAGGAAACACACAAAATTCAAATGAAATTTTGAATGCATTCTGGTGCGAACGCTGTGGAGTATACTTTCCTGGCAGTGAGCAGCTTCAACGAAGGGTGTTCAGCAATTCTGAAGACCATGACAAAGATGGACGTCACCCTGGGACTCTATTCGACGCATTTCGCCAAGCATTCGGATGACCACCGGATTCAACCGGCCGAAAACGGCTTATCACCGGCCGTACAAGCGGCTCTGGAGCAGCGCAGGATGGCCCAGATCGAGCAGAGCGCCCTCTATGAAGAAGAGGACGGACTAGTTTATGGACCCGGAATAGCAGATTTAACGTAAGTTTCATAATATTGCATTTATATGTAGTCAAAACTTCAAACGCGTTTTTATCGAAATGACTTTTTCTTATCGCGCTGTATGGTAACTTCAAATCTACTGAACCAATTGGCATGATTCTTTGTTCCGACGACGCTAGCTAAATTGATTGGCGAAGGTCAATCCAGATGGAACGAGAGTTATCTTATTTGTCAGCAGCGAGCGTCGCAGACAGCAGTCATCGCAGCTTATGGTATTGTGCACTACAGCTATTGCAAGCCCCATATTTCCTCCACAACAGTACACTTCACTGCATTTCACACGCGACAGCCTCGACTGTACCTAGCAACATTCTAATGGATAGTTATTCAAGTTGAGTTGGCGTTATACCACTTTTACTCCGATCCATCAAATATAAATATTTTTACTTGGTCGACGAAGTCGAAAAATCGATGAAAAAACCCTATTTTTTTAAATGGTTGCCATTTTGTTTCCTATGGTCCAAATAACTTAGGCGAGGCGCAACTCCTAAAGAATCTTATTTGCTTCGCTAACGTCAACGCAATTTCGATTTCAGACGAGCCGGATGACCTATGACATACCGCGCGTGGAGGTCTACATCGAAATTTTGTTTCGTTCCGACGGCACTTCCCCCTTTGCTCTTCGACATTTGCGGTCGAAAAAATTCGAGTTTGCAGAGGAAATATCATTAAACATTTTGACCAAATTTGAAATTGATATCTATAACACATCCCGAAAAAAAAAATTCCCAAAGAACATGCTATTTGCGGACCAAAGATAGTAAACCTCCCCTTAAATATCTCACGATCTTAAATGCATTTACTTCAGATAAAAGGGACATCCTGGCCACCCCGTACACGTAGGCTCCTTTTTTCTTAAATATCAATTTCATTCCCACCACTTGGAAGGGGCGACTGGTAATAGCCATACAGCTGTCTGATGATAGCTAAACACAGAGTTTTACATGGTTCAAACTAATGATATAATGCTATTAAAATACAATAACAATACACTGCCAAAAAAAGGAAATGCGGCGCCGCGAAGGAGTTATGCAAACTGGGACACACATTTATATTAATACAAGTATCGACTGATAAACCGTAACTGTAAACCTTGTGGGATGATGGACTAATGTTGTGAGCGACGTGTGGGTGCTATTCTGTCAATCTGCGCAACGGATTAATCTGAGATGTTCCCTTTACCCTGTGGCTCCTGCAAGATGCAATTTCCACCCCCACACTACTACAGAAGTCAGACAGACGCTCCTGACGTTCTAAAGAGAAGTGCCTGAGAAGCTTTCTGCAATAAACATCTTCTGGAGTCGTCCGCTGCACGGAAATGACACAAAAATTCTCAAAACTTCTTACGTAACTAGTGGGATACTTGGGTACTGGAGTAGTGCTAGTTAGTGTAAGAAAAACATGAAACTAACAAAAATTATTATTTTTTTTTTCTGTAAAAATTCTGAGAAATCACAATGGCACTTTTAGTTATGAACTGAACAAGTTATTTCTGGATTCTTTTCGGAATGTGAAGTTACCTCTTAAGGATAGGATTCGCTAATGAAATTTCTATACAAAGTTTAAGATTGTTATTGACTTGGCAGAATGGCTGAGAGCCACGCCAACTCAACTTGGATAATTATCCATTAGAATGTTGCTAGGTACAGTCGAGGCTGTCGCGTGTGAAATGCAGTGAAGTGTACTGTTGTGGAGAAAATATGGGGCTTGCAAGAGCTGTAGTGCACAATACCATAAGCTGCAATGACTGCTGTCTGCGCCGCTCACTGCTGACAAATAAGATAACTCTCGTTCTAACTGGATTGACCTTCGCCAATCAAACTCTCCCTACGCCTTGATGAAGTTAAGGCCTCCTATTCGCCCCTAGTCTAACTATTGGCGTGGTACACCGGTCAGATAACCAGTCCACCGCAATGCCACTCAAAAATTCGCTCGCAGGCGTTTAACTATAACTCTGGCCTTTCACAATGCACAATAAGTGTGGTGGCCAGCACAGTGAACAACGCTTAATCGCAAGGACTCAATACAGAGTCGCACTCCGATTCGCTCTCGACAGAGGTGCTCTCCCAGTGAAGTACTGAGGAGAGACTTGTTCCTCGCTCTTTGAGTACACGTATGAGTGCACACGCTCTCGTTACGTGTTCTCGCTCCAAGAGCGACAACGGAACGGCCCCTCTCCATGCCAGACGTGAAGGGGTATATCTTTTGGTCTCTTCCATTACTCCTTCAGCTCAAGGCGTCAGGAATATCGTCTGCCAATCAGCATTGCTCTTCTAAAACGGGAGAACGACGTTTCGTTTAAGGCGACCAATCCGGAAATCTGCAGCATCAGCGTTTGGCGTTTGCTGTCTCACTGTGAAAACCTCTGAAACTGCATGCTATGTTTGTAAAGAATTTGTAGGCTGGGTGCTCCCACACAATGTAGCGGAATTTGCTTTTAAGCCGAACACGGGGTCGTTCTCCCTTTCACCTGGGCAAACGCTGTCTGCTCTACGAGCGGTCGCCGGCCGATGTAGATAGGTTGACTCGTCCTCTGAAGGGACCGGCCTCCTGGCGTGCAGTTTGCCTCTCCCAAACTAAGAGCTTTTGTAACCGTCATGTCTTGAATGTGTGTGTGTACGCCAGCTTCAAGTATTTCAATCTCTGTGCGCTCTTGCGATTTACTTGTTATCTGCATATCGTTTACATGAATTCATACAACATTGACTTTATCTTATCGAGTTAGGGTTCGAATGAAGCCTCTTGATGTGTGGAATATGATTGTGAGGGCGGAACATGTACGCAATGAAGGTCAGGAGACCACGTCTTACAATGTGTGATGCTGCAGCGCAATTCCAGTGTTCAGCTGGCAAGGACAGTAAATAGGGGACATGTCGATACCAGAGCGTAAAGTCTTTGCAAATTTCATTCCATGTATTCATTTGGACAGTAAAAATGCCTCGCAGACAGGCGCATGAACAATATACGTAGAGGTCAGAATTTGAGAGAGGACATGTAGTTGGGCTCAAAGAACAGAAGCGATGGCACCATTCGACGATTTTGGCAAGAATGGGTGAACCATGGCCGATCATACAGTCAAGAAGCAAGCGGTCGATTTGGACAGACAACAAACATGAGGACGGAGCAATCGTCGGAGAGACACACAGAGCCTTGGATTCATCATTATCATTGATCCAATGTGCAACCTATACTTCAGTTACCAAAGACCATTAATAGGCGGCTCACAGAGCCGGTGCTGCCGCCCGTTGTGGCCGAGCGGTTCTAGGCGCTTCAGTCTGGAACCGCGCTGCTGCTACGGTCGCAGGTTCGAATCCTGCCTCGGGCATGGATGTGTGTGATGTCCTTAGGTTAGTTAGGTTTAAGTAGTTCTAAGTCTAGGGGACGGATGACCTAAGATGTTAAGACCCATAGTGCTCAGAGCCATTTGAACCATTTTGAAACGGGGCTGAGCAAACGGCGCCCCTTCCGCCGACTACCATTGGCCTCTGTACACCAACATGCCCGTTTACAGTAGTGTTGAGGACATTCGGCTTGGAATCTCATTGACTGGAATACAGTTATCTCCAGTGATGTGTCTCGCCTAGAACTGAACTTCTATGAGCAGCGAAGAGGTGCATGGAAACGGTGAGATACCAAACTGACTACTGCCCTCCATATGGCCCGACAATCAAGAGTGATGGTCTGGGGTGCCATTTGATTTCATAGTAGGACCCCTTTGCTTCTCATCCGCGTCACTCTTATAGCATAGCGGCACGTTGACGATATTCTACTCCCCGTTTTCTTACCCTTCACGACACCCGTCCTGGGCTTACATTTCAACAAAATAACACCCGTGCACACATGACAAGAGTTTCGACTGCTTTTCTTCATGCCTGCCAAACTCTGACGTTTGGAGCATTATAGGGAGCGCCCTATAACAGCACGGGATTTTAACAACGTAAAGCGCCAATTGGACTAAATATGGCACGATATCCCTCAGGATGACATCCAAGAACTCTGTCAATCACTGTCAAGCCGAATAACTGCTTGTAAAAGGGTCAAAGGTGGATCAACGTTCTATTGACTTGTTCAATTTGTGAAGCTCTTTCTATTGAGTAAATCATGCAATTGTTCTGAAATTGTAAACATTTATTTGCCTGTACATGTACATCACATCTACCGACTTCCTTCCCATTCTGATAATTCCTTCGTGGTGCGTCGTTTGTTTTGTCTTAGAGTGTAATTTCATTTGATGACTTTAAGAGTATATACACCAAATTGCTGCTTATGATAAGTAATCTTTATTTACGACACAATGTTTCGGCTTAATCGCCATTTTCAGGTACCTGCAATCACAATTTTGGCGAGAACAGGTATGGATGCCAATGTAATTCCTATTAATGTAGCTGTCTTCTACTTACGTCTAGATTTATGTGACATCCATATTACGTTGTTAGTGGATTGTTTTGTAACTGTCACTGATTGAATAAGATCATAAATGATGACAAGATGTTGAAAATAAAATTTTAATTACGACGTGATAGCAGTTTGACAGTTCCACTCTTACGACCTTATATGTTTGCAAAGACCTTGCGGATGAACAGCGATATTATTTTATTAACTATAATTCGTTACGATTATCTTTGGTTATTGCATATGTTACCATAGAGTAAATATCTCTGGAGTGAGCATTCACATGCACAGAGCAAATTTTGTGTTGTCAACATACATTGCCGGCCTGGTCACGTGTTCTCGGAACGTCGTGTGTTTGTCCGTATAACCCCCTGTATATTTCGAATGTCACTACATCCCTAGTACAGACGGATTCTTTTCGTACGTGTCGTGGATTATTTATATATGTTGCGCAGACATTTTAACAGTATCCATTTGATACCGGGAATAAACCAGCTACGTAACTTTTAAGGGCAAGTGATATTGCTATTCTGCTTCTTTGCAATAGGTGTCACAGTTCAGATGCACTTGATGTTTGGTAGTTTTCGGTATGATACGGCACTTTATAGTATTATAGAGCCTGACGTACATTTTTGCAATGATAGTCCTGCAAAACGACTTGACAGTACGCTAGTAGTTTTGCAAGTGTCCGAAAAACACTGAATTTGCCACACATTAGCGATTGTATCCCTGCTAATTCGTCCTCTTTTTCTGATATTTCTGCGTATTTATTTTCTCGTTTTTGCGACCTAAAGCACAAGTTTTCTTACTGGTGACACTTTGAAGTGTTTATTTAACGCATTTTACGTACTTGCTCCCAGTTTATTAAATAAATAGTAGACTAAGTAAGAAGAGGGAAAAAAGGCGATCGGAGAATGAATGTACTGTAAAGCAAATACAGTTGGTCATGTAACAGTCAACCCATATCACCATTAAGGTAAGCGGAAAGTGACACAAATGAAAGAGTTTGGGGACATGTTTACTTATATTTTGCGCTTCTTAATCAAATGGTGAAGAAAATAAATTGAAGGCAAAATACACCAAAGAAGATGACTATTTACTTTGATTAGCTACACTATTGTGTTTTTTTTATTGGATTTGTGCAGAGAATGTATTTAAGCTGAATGCAGAAATTGGTAATAGGTGTTGTGGAAAATTAAAAATAGTTGGTATAGCATCTACCTTCAGCCACACACGTCCAAATTTTTCTGTCTAAACATTCCTCTTTAAAGTGTTTTGAACATACTTTGGAATATTTTGTGGGGACAAAATTACTCCTCCTTATTATCTGGAGCCACATCTTTTCTCGTTATTCATCCTTCGGGAAGCTAAAATACACTCCTGGAAATTGAAATAAGAACACCGTGAATTCATTGTCCCAGGAAGGGGAAACTTTATTGACACATTCCTGGGGTCAGATACATCACATGATCACACTGACAGAACCACTGGCACATAGACACAGGCAACAGAGCATGCACAATGTCGGCACTAGTACAGTGTATATCCACCTTTCGCAGCAATGCAGGCTGCTATTCTCCCATGGAGACGATCGTAGAGATGCTGGATATAGTCCTGTGGAACGGCTTGCCATGCCATTTCCACCTGGCGCCTCAGTTGGACCAGCGTTCGTGCTGGACGTGCAGACCGCGTGAGATGACGCTTCATCCAGTCCCAAACATGCTCAATGGGGGACAGATCCGGAGATCTTGCTGGCCAGGGTAGTTGACTTACACCTTCTAGAGCACGTTGGGTGGCACGGGATACATGCGGACGTGCATTGTCCTGTTGGAACAGCAAGTTCCCTTGCCGGTCTAGGAATGGTAGAACGATGGGTTCGATGACGGTTTGGATGTACCGTGCACTATTCAGTGTCCCCTCGACGATCACCAGTGGTGTACGGCCAGTGTAGGAGATCGCTCCCCACACCATGATGCCGGGTGTTGGCCCTGTGTGCCTCGGTCGTATGCAGTCCTGATTGTGGCGCTCACCTGCACGGCGCCAAACACGCATACGACCATCATTGGCACCAAGGCAGAAGCGACTCTCATCGCTGAAGACGACACGTCTCCATTCGTCCCTCCATTCACGCCTGTCGCGACACCACTGGAGGCGGGCTGCACGATGTTGGGGCGTGAGCGGAAGACGGCCTAACGGTGTGCGGGACCGTAGCCCAGCTTCATGGAGACGGTTGCGAATGGTCCTCGCCGATACCCCAGGAGCAACAGTGTCTCTAATTTGCTGGGAAGTGGCGGTGCGGTCCCCTACGGCACTGCGTAGGATCCTACGGTCTTGGCGTGCATCCGTGCGTCGCTGCGGTCCGGTCCCAGGTCGACGGGCACGTGCACATCCCACCGACCACTGGCGACAACATCGATGTACTGTGGAGACCTCACGCCCCACGTGTTGAGCAATTCGGCGGTACGTCCACCCGGCCTCCCGCATGCCCACTATACGCCCTCGCTCAAAGTCCGTCAACTGCACATACGGTTCACGTCCACGCTGTCGCGGCATGCTACCAGTGTTAAAGACTGCGATGGAGCTCCGTATGCCACGGCAAACTGGCTGACACTGACGGCGGCGGTGCACAAATGCTGCGCAGCTAGCGCCATTCGACGGCCAACACCGCGGTTCCTGGTGTGTCCGCTGTGCCGTGCGTGTGATCATTGCTTGTACAGCCCTCTCGCAGTGTCCGGAGCAAGTATGGTGGGTCTGACACACCGGTGTCAATGTGTTCTTTTTTCCATTTCCAGGAGTGTATAAATTACACATAATCATTCTCCATGTCCTAGACACACTTAACATGGTTTCCTACTGTAACTTAATAGCAAACAAAATGGTTTGGACATACATATTATACGAAGACAATTACAGACTCCCACTCTATTGAATTTAGCTGTCTCCCGTCTTTCAAATCTATATACATAATCGACAAGTCACTGATAAATGCATGGAGGATAGTATTTGCTGAAACAACTAACCATTCCCGTTCCTGTTCCACTAGCAAATTTACCAGAGGAAGCGATTGTTTGTAAGCTTTTGTACGAGCCGTAATATCTATTATATAGTCATAAAATCGTAGAAATATAGGTCTACAGAATCAAGCCTTAATTATAATGTCTCGAAATTTTTAAACATAGTACCCGTGAAAAGTTACTATCCCTCCTTTCACATATTTTTCTTTGCATCCGTAGCAACAACAGTAATTCACCATCGCTATTACACTGTCAACAGACGGTGAAAACACAACAAAAACTCTTGATATTATAAACTTCAAACTCTGAGGAAAGCACACACGCACAGCGAAGTCCCGAAAACACGTGACTATCCTGGTTTAATGTTGACAACATGCGCAGAACGCAATGCTCAGAACGCAATGCTCACTCCCGAGGTATTTACTCTATGTATGTTACTTCCGATTTATCTATTTTCGTGTACTAAAAGCTCAATAAAGTTCTTAAGGTAGTACTTGTGTCTAAGTTCTGTAAATTAGTTTAATATATTTTGTGGGTATTTTCTCGTGTGACATAAAGATATAAAGAACACTTTAGAGAGAGAGCGAATGTAATCGGACGAGCTTCTTTTTACACTTGAGAACTCAAAAATCACACTGCTGATACGATCCAAAATGTGCTACAGATTCTGCACAGAATACCAAAACGTATTGCAATAAACATTCTTGAGAAATTAGAAATTTATATGTACTAGAGAAAATATCCACAAAATATACAGGGTGTTTCAAAAATGACCGGTATATTTGAAACGGCAATAAAAACTAAACGAGCAGCGATAGAAATACACTGTTTGTTGCAATATGCTTGGGACAACAGTACATTTTCAGGCAGACAAACTTTCGAAATTACAGTAGTTACAATTTTCAACAACAGATGGCGCTGCGGTCTGGGAAACTCTATAGTACGATATTTTCCACATATCCACCATGCGTAGCAATAATATGGCGTAGTCTCTGAATGAAATTACCCGAAACCTTTGACAACGTGTCTGGCGGAATGGCTTCACATGCAGATGAGATGTACTGCTTCAGCCGTTCAATTGTTTCTGGATTCTGGCGGTACACCTGGTCTTTCAAGTGTCCCCACAGAAAGAAGTCACAGGGGTTCATGTCTGGCGAATAGGGAGGCCAATCCACGCCGCCTCCTGTATGTTTTGGATAGCCCAAAGCAATCACACGATCATCGAAATATTCATTCAGGAAATTAAAGACGTCGGCCGTGCGATGTGGCCGGGCACCATCTTGCATAAACCACGAGGTGTTCGCAGTGTCGTCTAAGGCAGTTTGTACCGCCACAAATTCACGAAGAATGTCCAGATAGCGTGCTGCAGTAATCGTTTCGGATCTGAAAAATGGGCCAATGATTCCTTTGGAAGAAATGGCGGCCCAGACCAGTACTTTTTGAGGATGCAGGGACGATGGGACTGCAACATGGGGCTTTTCGGTTCCCCATATGCGCCAGTTCTGTTTATTGACGAAGCCGTCCAGGTAAAAATAAGCTTCGTCAGTAAACCAAATGCTGCCCACATGCATATCGCCGTCATCAATCCTGTGCACTATATCGTTAGCGAATGTCTCTCGTGCAGCAATGGTAGCGGCGCTGAGGGGTTGCTGCGTTTGAATTTTGTATGGATAGAGGTGTAAACTCTGGCGCATGAGACGATACGTGGTCGTTGGCGTCATTTGGACTGCAGCTGCAACACAGCGAACGGAAACCCGAGGCCGCTGTTGGATCACCTGCTGCACTAGCTGCGCGTTGCCCTCTGTGGTTGCCGTACGCGGTCGCCCTACCTTTCCAGCACGTTCATCCGTCACATTCCCAGTCCGTTGAAATTTTTCAAACAGATCCTTCGTTGCATCGCTTTTCGGTCCTTTGGTTACATTAAACCTTCGTTGAAAACTTTGTCTTGTTGCAACAACACTGTGTTCTAGGCGGTGGAATTCCAACACCAGAAAAATCCTCTGTTCTAAGGAATAAACCATGTTGTCTACAGCACACTTGCACGTTGTGAACAGCACACGCTTACAGCAGAAAGACGACGTAAAGAATGGGGCACCCACAGACTGCGTTGCCTTCTATATCTTTCACATCACTTGCAGCGCCATCTGTTGTTGAAAATTGTAACTACTGTAATTTCGAAAGTTTGTCCGCCTGAAAATGTACTGTTGTCCCAAGCATATTGCAACAAACGGTGTATTTCTATCGCTGCTCGTTTAGTTTTTATTGCCGTTTCAAATATACCGGTCATTTTTGAAACACCCTGTATTAAACGAACGTACAGAATTTAAACACAAGTACTACCTTAAAAACTGGGATGATCTTTTAGAAGACGGAAATGGATAAATCGGAAGTAACATATGCAACAACCAAAGACAATTGTAACGAATTTTAATTAATAAAATAATATCGCTGTTCATCTGCACAATCTTTGTAAACATATAGCCTTGTAAGAGTGTGTGGGTGTTGGAGAAAGCAATTCTTTTATTCCCACATACATTTAGCAATAACTTAACACTACACACATGAATGAATTGTGTAGACATGAACAGCACGGAATAACTAACAAAAGCTAAGTCAAAGAATAACTATATCACTGCACATAAATTAACACTTCACGGAATATTTATGAAGTACTGTACAATTGTAGGGATCGATTGTCAGAAATAGGTCACTACATGACTCCCCCCTTTAATGCTAACGATACCGCAGATTGAATTTCACACGCCGTCCAGCTCTTGTAACTACTTCTTTCTTGAAACCGGGCGGTGCGTCACGTGTGTCAGTGGTTGTGTCAGGAAGTGGTGTAGTAGTCCTCGACGTCGGTCTTGGTGTTGCAGTGACTGGTGTTCGCTGAGTGTTGTGGTGTTCATGGGGTATAGGAACACATCTTGTAGCTTCTCCTGTCTTCTCTGGTTTGTGTTCAGTGGTAGCTGTGGTGTCTGTTGCGTCCAGAAATGCAGGCTGGATACGGTCCACTGCAAGTGTGGTAGGTGTACCGTTAATCATTATGCGGAAAGTATTGGTATCCCTACTGACTACCAGATATGATCCGTCATACGGTGGCTGCAGTGGTTTACGCGCAGTATCATTGCGTAAGAATGCATGCGTGCACTTGTCTAGCTCCGCAAAAACGAACGAGTGTCTTCCAAGCTGGTTTCTGGGCATTGTTGGTCTCAATTGGCGTATATGCTCTCTTAATCTTGTGGCGAATTCTGAGGCTGTGATTGTATCATCTGCCATGCTGTGCAGAAATTCTCCACGTAGGCTAACGTTTATCCATACACCAGTTCTGCTACTGTTGCTTTCAGATCACTTTTGAATGGCGTTCGTAGACCCAAAAGTACGATAGGTAGTGTCTCTGTCCAATTCGGTGTTGCGTGACATCTCAGCGCTGCCTTTAACTGTCGATGAAGACGCTCAACCATGCCATTTGATGCGGGGTGGTATGCCGTGGTGCGTATGCGTTTCATACCTAATAACGTAGCCAGTGCTTTGAAAACGTAGGCTTCAAATTGTCGTCCTTGATCAGTTGTAATTCTCAGTGGAACTCCAAAGCGGGCAATCCAACCACGAAAAAATGTTTGAGCTATAGTTTCTGCAGTGATGTCCTTCATTGGAAATGCCTCAGGCCACCTAGTAAATCTGTCAATCACCGTGAGGCAATAACTGTAGCCTTCCGATGTCGAGAGTGGGCCGATGATGTCAACATGCACATGGTCAAAACGCTGATTTGGTGGAAGAAATGTGCCTAATGGTGCCCTGGCGTGCTGTGTGACTTTATTCCTCTGGCACGCCAAGCATTGCTTCACAAATGTTTTACAGTCTGTGTGCATACATGGCCATACAAATTTTTCTTCGACCAATCTGAGTGTGGCTCTTACTCCTGGGTGTGACAGATTGTGCATTGATGCAATTGCCTGTGTTCTGAGTTGCTGTGGCACAAATGGACGTATCTTTCCTCTTGCTACGTCACAGTACAACTCAATGCTTGCTTCAGGAAATGTCACGAGCTGTAGCTTCAATCCTTTCTCTTGTTGCAATAGATCACGCAACTCACTATCACATTGTTGCGCATGCGCGAGGGCGTCGTAATCAATGGCCTTTGTCACTGTTTCCACCTGTGCGATGTCATCTGCTACTGTAGACACTGCTTCTATGCGAGAAAGTGCATCAGCTGGAACATTTAGCTTCCCTTCCACATACACAATGCTGGTCGTGAACTGGCTGATATAATCCAAGTGTCGCAGCTGCCTGGGCGATGCTTTCTCTGGCTTTACCTTAAAGGCATAGGTAAGCGGTTTATGATCTGTGTAAATCGTGAACTGTCGCCCTTCTAATACGTGTCTGAATTTTTTTACTGCCGCATAAGCTGCGTACAGCTCACGGTCATATGTTGCCCAACGTTGCTGAGATGGTGACAACTTATGACTATAAAATGCAATGGGCTGCCATAACTGATCAATTTGTTGCTGAAGTACGGCACCAATGGCAGTGGACGAAGCATCAACCATGAGAGCGAGTGGAGCATGCGCGACCTGGTGTGCTAGTTGTGCGGCCTCTGCTATAGCTTTTTTTATAGCGTGAAACGCGGTGTCCGCCTCGATAGTCCAATGCACACCGTGGTTAGATTTAGGTGCGCCTTTAAGTAATTCATTCAGTGGTGCAGTTATCAGTGCCTGATTGCGAATGAAGCGTTGGTAGAAATTCACTACTCCAATGAATCGTCGTAATTCTCTGACTGTGACAGGGCGGGGGTATTTGTTTATGGCCTCTACTTTACTGTGTGGCGGTCGAATACCCTGTGCATTCACCAAATATCCTAGAAAGTGGACCTCGTTCTCACCAAAAACACACTTGGCAGGATTAATTACTAGTCCATGTGTGCGTAGGCGGTCAAACACTTGTGCCAAATGCTGTAAGTGCTCCTCTTCCGATGCAGACATCACCAATAAATCATCTATATACACGTAACAAAAATCTAAATCTCTTGCAACCTCATCCATAAAACGTTGGAAGGTCTGGGCGGCATTACATAGTCCGAATGGCATTTGGGTGAATTTAAATAGACCGAATGGTGTTGTCACCGCTGTTTTAGGAATGTCTTCTGCAGCTATAGGGATCTGATAGTAAGCTCGAACTAGATCAATGGTAGAAAATATAGTCTTACCGTGAACATTTGCAGAAAACTCTTCTATATGTGGAACTGGGTACCGGTCTGGAATGGTCCTTGCATTGAGTTGCCGATAGTCACCGCAGGGGCGCCATCCGTTCTTCTTTTTAGGCACGATGTCAATTGGGGATGCCCAACTGCTACTAGAAACTCTGCAGATACCTTGTGACAGCATGCTGCGAAATTCCTGCTTTACCACTTTTAGCTTTTCGGCTGTTAAACGCCTAGGCCGAGCGTGAGTTGGCGGCCCTGGCGTGGTCAAAATGTGGTGGACGGTTGTATGCTTGACTGGTGGGAGAGCAGGCGATTGCTGTGTGATCTCGGGGTATCCTTTCAGTAATCGTATATATGGTGTGTCGCCTGTGACTGTGCGTACCTCTAGTGGTGTGATACGACGGACTTTTCCTGTTGTATGCAGACTAGTAGTCAAATCTATCAGTCGCTGGCGTCGCAGATCTGGCAGTAAGTCGTAGAAGGACAAAAAATCTGCTCCGATAATAGGCTGTGATATATCTGCCACTGTAAATTGCCATTCAAACACACGGCGTAGCCCCAAGTTAAGGAATAATGTTACTCGACCGTATGTTCTAATTTTGGAGTCATTGGCGGCGTATAGATAACAGTCGTCGCAGCTCCGGCGTGATAGTTCAAATGGCTCTGAGCACTATGGGACTTAACATCTATGGTCATCAGTCCCCTAGAACTTAGAACTGCCGACCGAAGTGGCCGTGCGGTTAAAGGCGCTGCAGTCTGGAACCGCAAGACCGCTACGGTCGCAGGTTCGAATCCTGCCTCGGGCATGGATGTTTGTGATGTCCTTAGGTTAGTTAGGTTTAACTAGTTCTAAGTTCTAGGGGACTAATGACCTAATGAGTCCCATAGTGCTCAGAGCCATTTGAACCATTTGAACTTAGAACTACTTAAACCTAACTAACCTAAGGACATCACACAACACCCACCGGCGTGATAGGCGGTTTGCTGGATATACGGACACTTCTGCGCCTGTATTGACGAGAAACTGTAGTTTTGTTTCGCGGTCTGTCACAAAAAGTCGGCGAGTCTTTTCACTGGAAGTTATCGCTGCTACGGTGTCCGCTTCGTGTTTCCACTTGCAAGGTAGCGTACACTTTCGTGCATCATTACCAAATGTCTTGTGGTACCAGCATAAGTTCTGTAGTGATGTTGATCGACTGCGACTTCGTGACCGTCGGCGGCGTGGCCGTTGGCGTTTGTGCGTTGTTTGTAATGCAGCTACCTGTGCGGTCAACTCTGCCAGTTGTGATTGTAGGGAGACTAGCGTCACTGTGGGCGAATTTTCTTGTTGTGGCGTTAATGTTGAGACACTTGATGTGGGATACATTTCAATTAACCTGTCGGCCGTTTGTGCCAGTGCGTTTAAATCGCCTGCACATACCGTGAGAATTTTTTGAGTATCTGGCGGCAACCGAGACAACCATATATTTCGTAGCACATCATCAGTTACAGTGTTACTTGCCAGTGTGCGCAAACGTCTTAAGAGTTGTGATGGAGTGCGATCTCCGAGTTCTCCAGTGCGCAGTAGCTTCTCTAGCCGTTTTGCCTCTGATTGTGACAAACGCGTTATTAATGCGTTTTTAATGGATGCATAACGATCGGTATCCGGTGGTGCGGCTAGGATATCTTGTACTTCTGCTGCTAGATCTTCTGTAAGTGCTGCAACCACATAGCTGTACTTACAAGGGAACCTCCCCATCGCACCCCCCTCAGATTTAGTTATAAGTTGGCACAGTGGATAGGCCTTGACAAACTGAACGCAGATCAATCGAGAAAACAGGAAGAAGTTGTGTGGAACTATGAAAAAAATAAGCAAAATATACAAACTGAGTAGTCCATGCGGAAGATAGGCAACATCAAGGATTGTATGACCTCAGGAGCGCCGTGGTCCTGTTGGTTAGCGTGAGCAGCTGCGGCACGAGAGGTCCTTGGTTCAATTCTTCCCTCGAGTGAAAAGTTTACTTTTTATTTTTGCAAAGTTATGATCTGGCCGTTCGTTCATTGACGTCTCTGTTCACTGTAATGTGTTTAGTGTCTGTGTTTTGCGACCGCACCGCAAAACCGTGCGATTGTTATTGAAGTCGCGAGCTATATTTTCTGGATTCATATTGCCCACGGAATACATCTCACGTACTTAATGCACTCTCGTCCAAAGTAGCGAACAGTCAACTGCCAGCCAGGGATCCTCGTTAGCAGGAATACTCTCTCTTCCGTGCGCTGTAGTCGACTGACGTCGTGTGTTTCGATGTTTGCTTAGGTGTAGCGTCCTCATACTACGGCGCAGTTACCTCGCATCGGACGGACGGACGGACAGATAATAATTGTCCGAAAATAGAAAGATTAAACTTTTCACTTGAGGGAAGATTTGAACCAGGGACCTCTCGTTCCGCAGCTACTCACGCTAACCAAGGGACCACAGCGCTTCTGAGCTCACGGTATCCTTGATGTTGCCTATCTTACGCATGGACTATTCAGTTTGTATATTTTGCTTATTTTTTTCATAGTTCCACACAACTTCTTCCTGTTTTCTCAATTGATCTGTGTTGAGTCTTTCCAGGCCTATCCACTGTGCCAACTTATAACTAAATCTGAGGGGGGTGCGATGGGGAGGTTCCCTTGTTAGTTTCGTCCGCCGATATTTGTGCGAGGACGAACTGGCTCTCTAATTGCGCAAACCACAATAGAGGATTATGTAACCAGAATGGTGGAGGTTTTATCGTCACCCTGTTAATTGCACTGCTGGCTTCAGGTTGAATTGAGACTGGCGAATCGGCCATTATCGTGCTGAAACGAGCGCGACGCGGTTGGCGCGGAAGTTACAAACGTGAACGTCGCGGAACTTCGTTAAACGCTGAAGCCGACGCGGATGTTAACCTAGTTCGTCGGGTGTCACGAAATGTGGGTGTTGGAGAAAGCAATTCCTTTATTCCCACATACAAGTGGAACTGGCAAACTGCTGTCACGTCGTAATTAACATTTTATTTTCAACATCTTGACATCATTTATGATCTAATTAAAGCAGTGACAGCTACAAAACAGTCCACTAACGATGCAATATGGACGTCACATCAATCTAGAAGTGAGTAGAAGACAGCTACTTTAATATGAATGACATTGGCATCCGTACCTTTTCTCGCCAAAATTGTAATTGCAGATACTGGAAAATGGCGGATAAGCCAAAACAGTTTGCAGTAAATAAAGATTGCTTATTATAAGCAGCTATATGGTGCATGTACTGTAATAATCATGTTGTTATCAGATACGTATTACGCTACTGGTCCTTCAGAAGAAAAATCATTTGATGACATTAGTATAAAAATGCTATGCTTTGGCTGATGCTAGCTGTAGATGACGATACTGCTTCCGGCAAGTTATTTAAAACCATTTCCCAGTAAGTGCAGTGAGTACAGGAAAGGGACGTATAACAGACAATGTAAATGGATTTCTACATATGTAAGGAGGGAGGGGGTGGGTCATGATGTTGGACTGAGACGAGTTTGACCGATAAGTGGCGGCTGCAACAGGCAAGAGCGAGGATGCAAGTATCGTGGTCAGGTGCCTGGGAATGATATTGGACCCTTGATATAAGGAGGAGCTTTGAGAAATGGTAGAATGGCTACTTCCAACAATAGTTATGGGTCAGGAAATGGGATGATGTTGAAGTTCCTTTGAGATCGAATGTGGAGGTGGCCGCATTGGGGAGGGGAGGGTGACATGGTAATACAGGCATTGCAGCTATCCGAGATTAAGGAGGATTGGGGAAAGAACGTGATTTAGGTGTCAGGTTTACTGGCTGTTAAAATTTGCAAAGATCTTCTAGGAATTTAATGAGATGATAAGCAATACGAATAAAAGAGGAAAGATAGATACGGAGGGCAAGGCAAAGTGTCTAGCGTCTTAAGACTTGAAAGGAGTGGTAAAATCTTGTAGCTGAACAGATCCAAACGACGTTGATGTAGGAGATGACACATCAGTCGAGGCTCCCGTATGTGGAGAAGATGATGATAACATGTAGTCTACTGTGGAACTTTTGTTGGATGGTTAATAGATGAGGATGTGAAGTAAATTTTGCAGTTGAGGTTTAATCCAGGGTAATGTAGTACATAGTAACTCAAATGGAACAGTTATGGGTAGTGATGGATTATTTCGCGGCCTGTGACATGACAGATTTTGATGTACAAGAGAGTACACCAGGAGTTGATGTTATTACGATTGTTGTGGTGGGGCAACTGAGAAACATGGAAGGATAGCCAGTGAACAGTAACAGGCATACTCTTCATACTATCACCACACTAACTGATTTTAATGCGTTCATTTAAGGAAGTTCGTCAAGCTGGAGGAAAAGAGATACCGTTTAATCCTCTACATAGTCATTGCTATTTTTACACTCCGCAATACACAGAAAAAGCCTGTGGGCTTCTATTTATGCTGAAGTGTGTAACTTGTTTTACATTCAAATGACAATAACATAACCTTAAATCTTTCTGTGCACTACATTCGTCTAATTTCGAGGAAACCCCGTATAGTATGATTGGCACCCTTTTTGTAATCTGCCAAAGGACTGTGGTAAGCATTGACACACACACACACACACACACACGGAAGAAAACATCACACCACATACCATCCTTCTCTCATCTTGATAAAATTTTGGAATCTTTCCACCTTGATACCGATCCTAGGTAGAAGGTCTCGTATCAGGGTGAGTCAGACGGTAAATCTAGTGATTTATGCCTCTGCTAATTCTGAAAGATCCAGTGGCTTCTCAGATACTTATCTGGATTACTTTAAATTTCCTTACAACTAATCTGCTGCCAGTCAATACAAGGAGCATAAATTTTCATAATTTCATTGCAGAAACTCGAGACATCATTTGCCTATAAATTATCTTAACATATCCACTAACTATTAAGACGATCATATAACGCTAGCGCTTCTACTACAGCAGTGATGACTCCTTTTGATTATATAGCTAATCTCCGTTTTCTTATACGAGGAGTGTTTGAATGAAAAGTACAAAACGTCGTCACCAACCAAACTGGTAGAGATTTGTGTACACCGTATTGGGATAACGCAGAGAGACATGCAAGGAATAGAATAAATGCGTCGTCACCCCCCGCCCCTAAAAATTTCAAAGCTGTCCCTCCAACAGGCAAGATGATGCTCCCGTTTTTTTCCGTCGTCTGAGGTTCGTTACTCATCGAATTCCTCAAGCACGGAAAACCCATTAACACTGACGTTCACTGTCAGATACATCGTAGTCTACGCAGCTCCGTCAAGAGGAAACAGCCTGGGCTGTCCAGCTCCACGATAACGCGCATCCGCACGTCTCGAAGGTCACACAAAGTGTAGTGGCGAAGTTCAAGTGGAGCCAGCTTGAGCATCCTCCCTACAGCCCGGACATGTCGCCCTGCGATTTCCATCTGTTTGGTCCGCTAAAGAAACCTCTCAGTGGGAAGCGCTTCAACTCGGAGGACAGACACAGTAGAGTAATGGCTGCTGTCACAGCCACAGGAATGCTGGGAACAAGGAATTCTCCGCCTCGTGAAACAATGGGAGAGTTGTGCTCAGGCCTTTGGTGATTACTTTTGAATTAAGACTTCAACTATACTAAAAGTGTTGTTTCGCAACTTTTCTTTTGAACACACCTTGTATTATACATACAATAACGTGATTCTAACGCGTATGCATCTAAGTGTGTATCTTCAATTCCTGTGACTTACAAATTATGTTCTCTTATGCAATATTTTTAGAAAGAGCTTAAGGTTTCTCCGTTTCTGAGTGTGGTTGAAACATGTACGTTATTGTAAATTTAGAAAGCATATATCCGATAAAGGCTGTGTTACTATTGTATTGTCGTCATCGTACATCTGGTGTGAGGATCCTGAGAATAAGAGAGATTACGGTAAGTGCACAAGTGTAACATACTGTACAGACAGCCATATTTCATTCGCTCAGAATACGACTGGAATTCGAAGGAAAATCTGGGTATGGTGTACTCCCCACTATGCGCTTTAAAACGCCTTATGGACTATAATCGTACTTATAGGTGTAGATGTACAATGTGGTTATAATTTACCCACGAAAAACGCAGATTGCGTCCAGCATTCTCAGCCATGGCAATAGTACAATTTCTTGTGCCATTGGCAGTAAGCGTCTTCAAAGAGCTATTCCCAAATCGCCAGTGAATTCCAAATTCACAGTCAAGTTCCTCAACCCCGGTGCGGAGAGACGTCTTCTCCATGTTCCTTTAGTGCGTCGATACTCGCTACAGCACTAGTGCTGCTGTTTTGATAAAAGAGCTATAGGAATAAAGCCCTGTCAGTTTGTCTAGAGCCGGCCAGTGTGGCCGAGCGGTTCTAGGCGCTTCAGTCTGGAACCGCGCGACCGCTGCGGTCGCAGGTTCGAATCCTGCCTCGGGCATGGATGTGTGTGATGTCCTTAGGTTAGTTAGGTTTAAATAGTTCTAAGTTCTAGGGGACTGATGACCTCAGATGTTAAGTCCCATAGTGCTCAGAGCCATTTGAACCATTTTGAAAAACGAGTGATAGTAGTACAATAAAACTTGGCGGAAACATTTGTAAGGACATCCAGAACGAATAACGAGTAAACGACTGAAAGAAATACATTTTAATTTCCAAATGAGAGGGTAACATTTATGAATTGCGCACTTGACTGAAGAGCCAAAGAAACTGGTACATCTGCCTAATATTGTGTACGGTCCCCCCGAGCGCGTAGAAGTGCCGCGCAACACGACGTGGCGTGGACTCGACTAACGTCTGAAGTAGTGCTGGAGGGAACTGTCACCATGACTCCTGCAGGGCTGCGTATAAATCAGTAAGAGTACGAGGGGGTGGAGATCTCTTCTGAACAGCACGTTGCAAGGCATGCCAAATATGCTCAATAATCTGGGGAGTTTGGTGGCAAGCGGAAGTGTTTAAACTCAGAAGAGTATTCCTGGAGCCACTCTGTAGCAATTCTGGACGGGTGAGGTGTCGCATCGTCCTGCTGGAATTGCCCAAGTCCGTGGGAATGTACAGTTGGCATGAATGGATGCAGGTGATCAGACAGGGTGCTTACGTACATGTCACCTGTCAGAGTCGTATCTAGACGTATCAGGGGTCCCATATCACTACAACTTCGCACGTCTCACACCATTACAGAGCCTCCAGCAGCTTGAACAGTTCCCTGCTGACATACAGTGTTCATGGATTCGTGAGGTTGTCTCCGTATCCGTACACGTCCATCCGCTCAGTAGAATTTAAAACGACTCCTCCGTCCATGATGTTTCCAGTCATCAACAGTCCAATGTTGTCATTGACCGGCCCAGACGAGGAATGTGTCGTGTACACGAGTGGGCCTTCGGCTCCGAAAGCCGATATCTCTGGTGCTTCGTTGAATGGTTCGCATGCTGACACTTGTTAATGGCCCAGCAGTGAAATCTTCAGCAATTTGCGAAAGGGTTGCATTTCTGTCAGTTGAACGAACCTCTTCAGTCGTTGTTGGTTCCTATCTTGGAGGATCTTTTTCCCGCCATAGCGATGTCGGAGATTTGATGTTTTACCGCATTCCTGATATTCACGGTACACACGTGAAATGGTCTTATGGGACAATCCCCACTTCATTACTACCTCGGACATGCTGTGTCCCATCGCTCGTGCGCCGATTATATGACCACGTTTAAACTCAATTAAATCTTGATAACCTGCCATTGCAGCAGCAGTAATCGATCTAACATCTGCGCCAGGCACTTATATAGTTGTTGCCTACCGCAGCGCCATATTCTGCCTGTTTACATATCTCTGTATTTGAATAAGCATCTTTCTTTGCCGCTTAAGTTTATATTTACCTTCCAGGTTACAAACGTTGTTCAATTTGACGACCACCTGCATCCACGACAGCCTATATCGAGGCAGAGACAGCTCTACTGCTGTCAGAGACATCGGTGGGCCGTGGAATGTACAGCTGTCGTAACACAGCTCGTGCACGGGCTGAGTATCTCACATTGGGTCCAGCATTCTCAGTCATGACAACAGTATAACTTCTTCGACAATATCTGGCGCCATTGGCCGTAAGCCTCTTCTACGAGCTATTCCGAAATCGCCTCTGAATTCGAAATTCATAATCAAGTTCTTCAACCACGGTGTGGAGAGACGTCTTCTCCATGTTCCTTTAATGCGTCGATACTCGCTACGACACTACTGCTGTTGTTTTGATAAAACGTCTGTACGAATAAATGCCTGTCCCCTTGCCCAGAGCCCTGTTTACTGTCTCCAATTGCAAAGCACACTGATGCTTGTTTCAACCCCGCGTCATCGTACCTAAACCGGCGCCTAACGGCAAGTCACATCATACTCCGCAAGCCACCTAACCGTGTATGGAAGAGGGTACTTCTGGTACCACTAAGCCAGCCCGTGTGGCCGACATGTTCTAGGCGCTACAGTCTGGAACCGCGCGACCGCTACGGTCGCAGATTCGAATCCTGCGTCGGGAATGGATGTGTGTGATGCCCTTAGGTTAGTTATGTTTAAGTAGTTCTAAGTTCTGGGGGACTGATGACCTCAGATGTTAAGTCCCATAGTGCCCAGAGCCATTTTTCGGTACCACTAACTGATCCCCTCTTCTCCATTTCACTCGCGAATGCCGCGTGGGAAGAATGATGGTTGGTAAGCCTTCGTATTAACTCTGATATCTCGAATTTTCTCGTCGTGGTCGTTTCGCGAGGCATATGTAGGAGGACGTAATATGTTGTCCGACTCTTCCCTGCACGTGCTCACTCCAAATTTCAATAGTAAACCTCTCCGTGACGCACAACGCCTCTCTTTTTACGTCTGCTAATGGACTTTGTTGAGTTTCTCCGTAACGCTCTCGCGTGGGCTAAATGATCCCGTGACGGAAGGTGCCGCTCTTCATTGCATCTTCTCTCTCTCTTCTATCAGACCTAATTAATAATGATTCCAGACTGATGAACAGTACTGAAGAATCTATCGAGCAACCACCTTGTAAGCCATTTCCTTCGTGAATGAGTACATTTCCTGAAGATTCTGCCTTTGAATCTTAGTCTGGCATCTGCTTTTCATATTATTTGTTTTATGTGGTCAATCCACTGAAAGTTGCTCTGGCTAGTTACTCCTAGATATTTTACAGTATATATTGTTTCCAGCAATTTGTCGTGAATAGTGCTGTTGCTAAGTACTAAATTTCTTCCTCTACGTATGCGCAGTGTGATTAATTTGCTTAGGTTCAGGGTGCGTTGCCAGAGCCTCCACGATCCATCAGTCTTCTACAGGTCAATCTGCAGATCACTTCTATCTTCTGGCGTTGATATTTTCCTATATGCAACCGCAACATCTTCGAACAGTCTTAAGGTGATTCCGACGGTTTCTACTAGATCATTTCACTACAGGGTGAGTCACTAACTGCTACCACCAAGAATAACTCCAAAAGTATGATAGGAGCTGAAACGTTTGTGTGACAAAAGCTGCATGGGACAACGGGGTATACAATATGACGTTGGTTTTTTGTTGCTAGGTGGGGTCGCTTCTGAGATTTGAAGGTCAACTTTTTTTTATAGGATGCTATAGTTTGGTACTTATTTTCTAATAGCGGCTATCGAGACGAATCCAACATGTGTAAGGCCTTTGAAGGTCAACGAAGGTCACAAAGGTGGTATGAACGTCCATTTACAGAAGGTGTTCGAAGTGATAAGCATTGGTATCAATGAAGTGCTGCAATCTTCTTATCATGGGTTGAGTGGTATTCCTTATCACATTGGCACTTATCGAAGCACATGCTCTGACGAATCTCTTTCGCGTATCTTCAGGTGTAGCTGGAACGTCTTTATAAACAATGTCTTTTACGAATCCCCATAAGAAAAATATCCAGAGGCGTCAAGTCTGGCGAACTAGCCGGCCACGACACATCTCCTCCGCATCCAATCCAACGATTTGGGAATTGTCTCTGCAACTCATTTTTAGCCATCAGCGAAAAATGTGCCGGACACCCATCGTGTTGATACCTCATTCTGTTCCTTGTTCCTAGAGGTATTTCTTTCACTAACAGACCTAATGTTTCTTGCAGGAATGTGGTGTACTTCATTCCATTAAGATTTCCTTCGATGAAATAGAGGCCTACAATTCTGTCCTCCAGAATCCCACACCATACATTCACCGACCATGGTATTTCGTGGGCAACTTGCCGCAGCCAGCATGGATTTTCAGTTGCCCAATAATGCATGAAATGCAAATTAACATTCCATGGTTCGTGAATGTGGTCTCGTCTGTAAATGAAATCAAATTAATAAATGTGTCATCCCTCTGAATCTGAAGTTGAGCCCATCGGTAGAATTCAGTGCAACGCGTACAGTCCGTATCAGTAAATTCTTGGTGGAGACTGATATGGTAAGGATGGTATTTATCGCGATGCAGAACACAGACAACACTACTCTGGCTCGTGCCAAATTCTCTTGCGATCTGACGCGAACTAACACAAGGATCTTGAACCACAGTGCAAAAAGTACCAATTTCCGTTTCCTCGTTAGTAACTTTCCTTTGCCGGATATGTTTCCGATGCGCTAAAGATCCAGTTGTTCTCAATTTAAAATACACATATTTAAATTACGACGTGTAGGGTGAGTACGTTGAGTATATGTTTCAGACTGTAAGTCTCTAGCTCTCACTGAATTTCGTTGGCATTCTCCGTAAATTTGAAAAGCATATCGACTTGTTCTTCGAAGGAATACATCATTCACATTCGCTTGATTCGACGATACTAGTCGTACCATTCCTATTAGTGTTGCATTGCAAAACCGTCGAATGGTGTTTACATGTCAGTGGCACGTTAGATGGATACGCCGTATTGGGCGAATATTTACTATTTGCACTATATACGAGAGAGAATTGTCAGAGCATGTGCTTCGATAAGTGCGGCAGTGATAAGGAATACCACTCAATCCATATTAAGAAGATCGCAGCACTGTATTGATACCATTGATCATCACTTCGAACACCTTCTGTAAATCGACGCTCATGCCACCTTTTTCACCTTCGTTGACCTTCAAAGACCTTACTGTTACACATCATTGGATTTGTCTCGATAGCCACTATCAGAAAATAAGTACCAAACTATAGCATCCCACTTAAAAAAACTAAGTTGACTTTCATATCTCTGACGCGACCCCACCTAGCAACAAAAACCAACTTCATATTATGGCCCCCGTTGTCCCCTGCAAAATTTGTCCCACAAACTTTTCAGGCACTATCATACACTCCTGGAAATGGAAAAAAGAACACATTGACACCGGTGTGTCAGACCCACCATACTTGCTCTGGACACTGCGAGAGGGCTGTACAAGCAATGATCACACGCACGGCACAGCGGACACACCAGGAACCGCGGTGTTGGCCGTCGAATGGCGCTAGCTGCGCAGCATTTGTGCACCGCCGCCGTCAGTGTCAGCCAGTTTGCCGTGGCATACGGAGCTCCATCGCAGCCTTTAACACTGGTAGCATGCCGCGACAGCGTGGACGTGAACCGTATGTGCAGTTGACGGACTTTGAGCGAGGGCGTATAGTGGGCATGCGGGAGGCCGGGTGGACGTACCGCCGAATTGCTCAACACGTGGGGCGTGAGGTCTCCACAGTACATCGATGTTGTCGCCAGTGGTCGGCGGAAGATGCACGTGCCCGTCGACCTGGGACCGGACCACAGCGACGCACGGATGCACGCCAAGACCGTAGGATCCTACGCAGTGCCGTAGGGGACCGCACCGCCACTTCCCAGCAAATTAGGGACACTGTTGCTCCTGGGGTATCGGCGAGGACCATTCGCAACCGTCTCCATGAAGCTGGGCTACGGTCCCGCACACCGTTAGGCCGTCTTCCGCTCACGCCCCAACATCGTGCAGCCCGCCTCCAGTGGTGTCGCGACAGGCGTGAATGGAGGGACGAATGGAGACGTGTCGTCTTCAGCGATGAGAGTCGCTTCTGCCTTGGTGCCAATGATGGTCGTATGCGTGTTTGGCGCCGTGCAGGTGAGCGCCACAATCAGGACTGCATACGACCGAGGCACACAGGGCCAACACCCGGCATCATGGTGTGGGGAGCGATCTCCTACACTGGCCGTACACCACTGGTGATCGTCGAGGGGACACTGAATAGTGCACGGTACATCCAAACCGTCATCGAACCCATCGTTCTACCATTCCTAGACCGGCAAGGGAACTTGCTGTTCCAACAGGACAATGCACGTCTGCATGTATCCCGTGCCACCCAACGTGCTCTAGAAGGTGTAAGTCAACTACCCTGGCCAGCAAGATCTCCGGATCTGTCCCCCATTGAGCATGTTTGGGACTGGATGAAGCGTCGTCTCACGCGGTCTGCACGTCCAGCACGAACGCTGGTCCAACTGAAGCGCCAGGTGGAAATGGCATGGCAAGCCGTTCCACAGGACTACATCCAGCATCTCTACGATCGTCTCCATGGGAGAATAGCAGCCTGCATTGCTGCGAAAGGTGGATATACACTGTACTAGTGCCGACATTGTGCATGCTCTGTTGCCTGTGTCTATGTGCCTGTGGTTCTGTCAGTGTGATCATGTGATGTATCTGACCCCAGGAATGTGTCAATAAAGTTTCCCCTTCCTGGGACAATGAATTCACGGTGTTCTTATTTCAATTTCCAGGAGTGTACTTTCGGAGTTATTCTGGGTGGCAATAGTTAGTGACTCACACTGTATATCATAAACAGTAACGGTCGTATCACACTTCCTCGACCTTGTCATGACACTACCACTACTAATGACGCAAATCCTGCTGCAGATAGTCTGAGCATCATTCCTATTAAGTCCGGAACCCATACAGTGAATAGTGTTCCGTCTACGTCGGCCTCATTAGCGAAAGTTTAATTGTAGCCGCCCTGCAAATGGACAATAGCCATTGCGTCACAACTTTCGACGGTTTCACACTGTCGTTTTCCAGCATTCCGTGTTCATCCTAAAGAACAGAGACTTCCCTGTACAGTCAGACCAAGCGTACAGTATTCGTGTGACAACAGTGTACTTCTGAAGCCATCTGCCTTTCAGTCAGATCATACAAATACCGGTATACAACATCTTCTGGGGATGTGAAATGGAACGATCGCGTAGGTTCAGTTCTAGACAAAGCAGGTGACAAATTGCGTTTCTACTCTTGCGACTCATCCTCGCGTATTGTCCCACTGTGTGGTTCCCGCGCGAAGTAGGGCTAGCAGGGATAACTTATAAAAAGGAGCTCAGCACGAGTGGTCTCTGATTTCTTTGACTCACAGGAGAGCGTTCCGGAAATACCGAAAAACATGAATTTTCAGACGCTAGAAGAGATGCACCTATTATCCCGCGGAAGGTTGCTTACGAAGTTTCAAGAACCAGTATTGAGTGAAAAATCTAGGAATGTACTTCAACCTCGCTACACGCAGCTCCGTTGTGACCCCGCAGACAAAAATAGACTAATTTTAGCATTCACAGCTACATTAATTCCCTCCACTGCTAATTCTTTCCGCGAATGGAACGATAAGGATCCTTGAGATGTGATACAAAGAAAAGTACCCTCTGCTATGCACTTCGCAATGATTTATGGAATATGCATGTATATCTACATGTAGATACCCGCCTAGGCGTCTTCGTTTCTAATTCATTTATTTCTCTTCTCTGGAGCGAAAAGTAGCACACGTTCCACTTAGAAGCTGTAGTTGTTATTTTGCTTGATCCATGAATGAGCCAATGTTTCGCTCCCAAGCACAATATGGCACAGGTGTACTCTCGCCGCCAAGCTCGCCCTTCACTTGGTCGGCTTATACGCTGCGAGTCAGAATCATGCATACAAGCTGAAAAGTATTTATACCGTCAAATTCTGGGAGGTTGTAGGGGACATCCAAACAAATATTTTTCGCTAATGTCATTTTTTTCTATGAGGATTATTTAAACCAGTGAAGTTCGTATTACGCTCTTCAGTTGTTAGAGGCCGTATTACAATCTGCAGTTGTAGGCAACTGCTGTCCACCAGTGTAGTAGTGCATTGTCTCTGTTTACTAATGGAGCGATACACCTGGAGTGAGTACACTGATATTGTTGGTGCCTACTACGTAGCGCACCACAATGGACGAGCTGCACAGCGGGTTTATCAACAACAATATCCTAATCGCCGTATCCCGCATCATACGACATATCCTGCTGTGTACCAATGTCTGCGTGAGACCGGGTCATTTAGCAGATTACCTGGACAGGGACGCCGTCGCATGGTAAGAATGCTGCAATTTGAGGAAGCTGTCTTGCAGCATGTGGAGCAGTATCCTTCAATCAGCACTCATGTAATTGTACATAACATGGGGACGAATCAGACGAATGTAAGAACAGTCCTTCGAGAGCAACTGTTACGTCCATTTCACTCACAGCGCGTCCACAACCTGGAATCAGCTGATTATCCACCCAGAGCACAGTTTTCGCAGTGGTACCTGGAACAGTGTGAAATGCATCCTACATTTCCATCCTCTGTGATGTTTACCGATGAAGCAACGTTCGGGCGTGATGGAGTCTTCAACATGCACAATTCGCATGTTTGGAGTGAGGATAACCCACATGCCACTGTTACTAGCGCTCAAGTGCGGTTCTTCGTTAATGTGTGGGTCGGTGTTGTTGGGGACTGTTTATTTGGGCCGTATCTGCTACCTAGGCCATTAAATGGCAGGCACTATTACAATTTTCTTGCTCCCTACAAGATAACGCATGTTGTTCCAACATGACTGGGCGCCGGCACTTTTCAGTCGTCGTGTGCGTCGATACCTGGACCGACGGTTCCCAGAAACATGGATTGGCAGAGGTGGTCCTGTACCATGGCCTGCTCGGTCCCCAGATGTGTCTCCTCTGGACTTTTTTGTGAGGGGAGAGATGCGCAACCTTGTGTACGCAACTCCTGTTGCATCAGAAGAGGATCTGGTTGCCCGGATAGTAGCAGCAGCAGGAACAATTCAGGATACTCCTGGGGTTTTTGCCCATGTCAGAACATGGTCCGACAGTGTAATCTTTGTTTACGTGTCAATGGAGGCATATTTGAAAATCTACTGTAACTGAAATTGGGTTGTGTTAATGTGTTGTCTCTTGGTCATAAAAAATGGAAAAGTGTTTGTTGGTTTAATGAATTTGCCACCAGAGAAATCTTCCTTTACCATTTTAACTACTCCTCATACGAAAAACTGACATTAGGGGAAAATATTTGTTTTGATGTCCCCTACAACCTCCCAGAGTTTGTCGGTTTAAGTAATTTTCACCCTGTATATCTTAACACGTATGACAGATTATCGGCGTATCGCAGAATGGAAATGATGAAGCACTTTCAGACAGCGGGATGGAAATGATGAGACGCTTTGAGAGAGCATGAAATTTCACGCTTTATCGGTGACTGTAAGTGGTATGGGATATTCCAATTTCTTTGCGCGTTTCTAGATGGATTCCGAGTGTTGAATCAAATCAGATCACACGAGCAGACACTAGAACACAGTGAGAGATATTTTAAGTCACAGATTAAAGGTCGTCTTCCAAGCGAGCGCAGGCATTTGTCCGTAAGGGCACAGGCGCTATATTTGTAACGTGTAGCCCTCGGCTAAGCAATTTCTGAAGATGCTCGCATTGGTCGAGTTTAATCGCGGTCAGACAAGCCCAAAAAACGAAGCACGTTCTGGTCATCACCAAAAGCGCATCTGGCACAATGTTTCAACACAATGTCTGGCGAAATTTAATCTGGAAGACTTTGTGCGTCGATTTGTGACTGTTGATGACAACTAGCTCCATCATTACGCACCAGAGTCAAAACGGCAGTCAAAACAATTGACAGAGGCTGGTGGAAGTGCACTGAAGAAGGCAAAGACCATTTTGTCACCTGATGGTCACTGTCTCTGTTTCTTGGATTCCCGAGCAATAATCCTCATAGATTACTTGAAAAAACGTAGAACAGTAAGTGGACCCTATTATGCTTCATAGTTGGATCGTTTGAAACTTGTGTTGGCTGGAAAAGGACAGAGGTTGGCACGCTGAGAGTGCTCTTCGGTAGTTCATGAAATGGACTTAGAATTGGTTTCATCCTCTCTTTTCAACAGATTTAGTCCTAAGTGCCTTCTTGTGTTCCCTAACTTGAAACTTTGGATTGCTGGAAAGAAATTTTCTTCAAATGAGGATCTGATAGCTTCACTCAACGAGAATTTGGGAGAGTTTGGCAGAACTTATTTTCCCGATAAAAAAAGATGGAGGATCGCTCTACCAAGTGTATATACCTCAAAGGAGACTATGTCGAGAAATAAGGTGAGTTGTTTGCGAAACAAACATTTCTTTTTGCTTTTTCATCCGCCTTATCAAACCACCCTCTTATTTCTACCAATGTGCTCGTTTCTAACGCTATGACGTCGCACACGTACTGGTAATGGAGTGGTGACTCAGCAATGATACATAAATCGGAACCATGATTCATTGCGGTTGGCCGAGAGCATCCTGATGCCGGCGCTATGCAATGGAACGTTGACGTGACTTCTTGATGCGACACGACGCAATGTTGACGTTGACACACAGCATCGGGTAAATTGCGCAAAGTTGAGAGAATGTGTAAAAATGAGAGTAATTAAATATCTGTTTGGATGTCTCGACTGCTGGTGCCTCTAATGAGGAAATATTAAATTGTTTTTGATAAATAGACCTCGAGTGACATAATTTGTTATTGACAAATAGGCACAGTGTACAATCTCTCCCTACGCTGCCCCCTCGGTTGTCTCAGTTATAAAAGATAGAGTTGGGGAGGGGTGCTTCAATAACAATACGGATACATACTGCACTGTGAGCGCCTGAGAGCATTATGACATCGACGCGACACCGGTAACAGTGCAGGGGTCTTGTGTAAATGGACAAAATACGCAAAATTGTGGGAAACGGTCCACATCCTTAACCGGGTAGTCAACACAGCTGACTGCCATGCAGCGAGGCCACGATCGATTTCCTGTCGAGTCGGAGACTTCCTCCACTCGCAGACTGGGTGTTGTGTTGGCCACATCATCATTTCACCATCATCGACACGCTAGTCGCCCAGTGTGGCGTTAACTGAAAAGACTAGCAAGTCGGCTGCCAAACTTCCCCAGGTTGGGACTGTGGCTTCTTGTTTTGTGTGAAACCCAGCAAAAATAATAAAATGGGTGAAATATATGTAAAGTTCAGGAAAACACGAAAAAAATACGAAAATGGGTAAAAAGTGCCTAAAATGTGGAATAACGAGAGTTCTTGCATATCAGCCTGAATGTGACCTCTACTGGTGCCTCAAATGATGTAGTATTAAATTGTTATTAACAATCGGAACTCTGGTGACGTGACTTGACGTAATTTGTTACAAACAAATAGACACAGGCTGAACCTCTCCCTGCACTGCCCAGCTGCAGAGTGACCTCAACCACTCAAGTGATCCTGTTACACGCCGGCCGGAGTGGCCGAGCGGTTCTAGGCGCTACAGTCTGGAACCGCACGACCGCTACGGTCGCAGGTTCGAATCCTGCTTCGGGCATGGGTGTGTGTGATGTCCTTAGGTTAGTTAGGTTTAAGTAGTTCTAAGTTCTAGGGGACTGATGACCACAGCAGTTAAGTCCCATAGTACTCAAACCATTTGAGCCATTTGATCCTGTTACAAAAGATGAAGGTGTGGAGGGGGCGCTTGATTCTCATTTTGTCCATTGCGGATGGAAGGGGAAAGGGAGAGGAGGGGAGGGGTGATGATTCCCGTGGGTGACCTCGACTGATTCCCGGTTGTTCGCCGGAATAGACGGAGCGGGCATGCACCAAAGAGCCTAAGGTGCAGGGTACCTTGTACGATTACTGGTCATTTCCTATCCTGCTCACTCGCAAAAAAAAAAAAAAAAAAAAAAAGAGGACCCGAAGGAAAAACAAGTGTCTAAATGCCTCTTTACAGACTCTCATTTCTCGCATCTTATCTTAATGGTCCTTTGCCGCATTGTGCGTTGGCGGCGGTATATTTGTTCTGCAGTAGGTCTCAGATGCCAGTTCCTTAAATTTGCACGATAGTGCCTTGCGGAAGGAGCATCATCTCCCCTCTAGGCATTCCCATTTGAGTTCATGACGCATCTCCGTAATACACTCCTGGAAATGGAAAAAAGAACACATTGACACCGGTGTGTCCGACCCACCATACTTGCTCCGGACACTGCGAGAGGGCTGTACAAGCAATGATCACACGCACGGCACAGCGGACACACCAGGAACCGCGGTGTTGGCCGTCGAATGGCGCTAGCTGCGCAGCATTTGTGCACCGCCGCCGTCAGTGTCAGCGTTTGCCGTGGCATACGGAGCTCCATCGCAGTCTTTAACACTGGTAGCATGCCGCGACAGCGTGGACGTGAACCGTATGTGCAGTTGACGGACTTTGAGCGAGGGCGTATAGTGGGCATGCGGGAGGCCGGGTGGACGTACCGCCGAATTGCTCAACACGTGGGGCGTGAGGTCTCCACAGTACATCGATGTTGTCGCCAGTGGTCGGCGGAAGGTGCACGTGCCCGTCGACCTGGGACCGGACCGCAGCGACGCACGGATGCACGCCAAGACCGTAGGATCCTACGCAGTGCCGTAGGGGACCGCACCGCCACTTTCCAGCAAATTAGGGACACTGTTGCTCCTGGGGTATCGGCGAGGACCATTCGCAACCGTCTCCATGAAGCTGGGCTACGGTCCCGCACACCGTTAGGCCGTCTTCCGCTCACGCCCCAACATCGTGCAGCCCGCCTCCAGTGGTGTCGCGACAGACGTGAATGGAGGGTCGAATGGAGACGTGTCGTCTTCAGCGATGAGAGTCGCTTCTGCCTTGGTGCCAATGATGGTCGTATGCGTGTTTGGCGCCGTGCAGGTGAGCGCCACAATCAGGACTGCATACGACCGAGGCACACAGGGCCAACACCCGGCATCATGGTGTGGGGAGCGGTCTCCTACACTGGCCGTACACCACTGGTGATCGTCGAGGGGACACTGAATAGTGCACGGTACATCCAAACCGTTATCGAACCCATCGTTCTACCATTCCTAGACCGGCAAGGGAACTTGCTGTTCCAACAGGACAATGCACGTCTGCATGTATCCCGTGCCACCCAACGTGCTCTAGAAGGTGTAAGTCAACTACCCTGGCCAGCAAGATCTCCGGATCTGTCCCCCATTGAGCATGTTTGGGACTGGATGAAGCGTCGTCTCACGCGGTCTGCACGTCCAGCACGAACGCTGGTCCAACTGAGGCGCCAGGTGGAAATGGCATGGCAAGCCGTTCCACAGGACTACATCCAGCATCTCTACGATCGTCTCCATGGGAGAATAGCAGCCTGCATTGCTGCGAAAGGTGGATATACACTGTACTAGTGCCGACATTGTGCATGCTCTGTTGCCTGTGTCTATGTGCCTGTGGATCTGTCAGTGTGATCATGTGATGTATCTGACCCCAGGAATGTGTCAATAAAGTTTCCCCTTCCTGGGACAATGAATTCACGGTGTTCTTATTTCAATTTCCAGGAGTGTATTTATGTGATGATCGGACCTACCGGTAATAAACCTAGCAGCTCTCCCTTAAACAGCTTCATTGTCTTCCTTTAATCCGACCTAGTGTGGATCCCAGAAACTCGAAAAGTACTCAAGAATGGGTCGACCTAGCTTTCTATACGCAGTCTCCTTTATGGAAGAGCTACACTTTCTCAAAATTCTTCCAATAAAACGAAGTCGAGCATTCACCTTCCCTAATATGAACCGACGTGCACATTTCATTTCAGATCGCCTTTTAAGTTACGCCTAGATATTTAACTGAAGTGACTGCTTAAAGCTGCACCCTACTAATGCCTTATTCGAATGTTGCAGGACTGTTTTTTTCCATTCATCCGCATTAACGTACATTTTTCTACATTTAGAACTAGCCGCCCTTCATCACACCAACTATAAATTTTGTCTTAGACGTATATTCCTACGCGACTCTACGACGACATCTCTCCATACACCATAGCGTCATCAGCAAACAGTCGTAAATTGCTGCTCGCCAAGTCCGTCGCGCCACTCATGTACATAGTGAATAAAAGAGGTGTTATAACACTTCCTGGGGCAGTCCTGAAAATACCCTTGCCTCTGATGAACATTCGCAGTGAAGAACCAGGTACTGGGTTCTATTACTTAAAAGGTCCTCTAGCCACTCACCTGTCTGGGAACCTAAACCTTATGCTCGGACATTCACCAGCATTCTGCAATGGGGCACCGTATTAAACGCATTCCGGAGATCTAGGAAAATGAAATCTACCTGTCACACTCTTCCGTAGTTTGTAGGGTATCGTGTGAGAAAAGAACAAGTTGAGGTTCGAACAAGCGATGCTTTCTTAATCCGTGCCGATTTTCTACTGAAGATTCCCTGCTTCAAGGAAATTTATTATATTGAACTCAGAATGTGTTCGAGAATTTTGCGGCAACCCAATGTTCAGGATATTAGTCTGTAATTATGGGGGTCATTTCTTTTACCTTTCTTATATACAGGAGTCACTTGCGATTTTTTGCATTTCACTGGCGAGAGATTCGCGATGCATGCAAGCTAAGTAAGAGGTCAATGCAACAGAGAACTCTAGATAAAACCGAATTGGACCTGGAGACTTACTTCTTTCCGGATCTTTCATTTGCTTCTCTACGCCACAGATGACGATTTCTGTCTTCCGTGACGGGAATCTGTACGTCAAACAACGGTATATTTGTACGATTCTCTTGTGAACTTGAAATGGATACCACCTTGGTCGGTTGTTTTGATGAAGAGAAAAATGTGTGCGAAGTGTGGCTACAGGTCCCGCACACCTTGACTCCCGAACAAAAACAACGTCGCATGGTCACCTGCCGCGAACCACAAAACGCAGACACTTCTTTTCTGAAAAACATCATCACGGGTGACGATACTTACTGTTATCAATACGAACGACAAATGTGGAAACTCACTTGAAGGGTCAACGCTTCGGTGACATAATCGACATTCGAGCCAACGTGACGCACGAGTTGAACAACAATCCATAGAACTTCTCTGACAATTTCACGTAGTTATATGAACGTTCCATACGATGCAGTCAAGTGCAAGCAGTCATATAGAGCGCCTGAAACACTAAAAAGCCTATCTTAACTTTTCTCTGTTTTTTTATTAACCCAATCTCAAAACTTTTTGGACTGACGAGGGAAAATATGTACACTAAGCTTTCATAACTTCTGTCTTGCTCCTCCACAGGTTGTGCTCAAGATTCTCGTGGTGTTTCTCTGACTTGTAAGGCGAATGCCGGAGCTAGAAACCCTCCATCCCTCAAATATTTCCAACTGAAGCCCCTTTTGCCACGCTACCATATGGCCAGACATTATATTGAAAAGACACTCACGATGGAAGGGATATTAACTCGAGCATCGGAATCTACATTTAGGAGTAGAGAACGAAAAGTATTTTTATAAAGATCCTTGTATTGCAGGGTAGGTACGTTGCTCACATTGTGCAAGTTAGTGACTTCATACTCCCAATATACATATACTAGCCTTCATTTTTTTCTTCGACATATCCTCCGGAACATAACTCAATTAGACACAGCTTTTGGGATGTTTCTCTCGGAGGCAAGGTAAATTTTGGATCTGGTAATTCACTACCAAATAGTCGCAGTCGGCAATGTCACCTCCATAATTCCAGCTCCGTGACATCTCATTGGAAAGATGGGAGCTTTATAACGATCTGAGAGATTTTTCACATTAACCAATTGTTGACAGATATAAGAGAAACGATAAACCGCACAGGAAAATTCTAGGAACGATGGAAGATCGAACGCCAGGCCTGTAAAGTTGTACACCAGCACTTTCACACCGAGCTGCTAACACAAACATTAAATACGAATAGCTCCAATGTAGGAATATGAATGGCTCTCGGTAGTACAGCCCATATATGGTGGAATGTTTTTAATACAGTACACTCGTATTCCTTCCGCATCTCTTCCTAGCCAACTCTACATTAACTGGACGTTGATCAGTAGCCTTCGTTCGTCTAAAAGCATGCTATATGTTTTTAATCACCAAGATATATCTGTGTTATCACCCAAACCGAGGGAATCCATGGAGATAAGGGCTATCAAGGGAATGCTACATTTCGTGGTTTTTGCACGCTATGTACACAGTGATAAGTTCACTTTTATTCGTTTTATTTAAATTTTATATATCTTGTAGCCATTCTCGAGTATTATACCCAACAATGGGTTGCTGAAGTCAGTCCAGTGTTGGCCATCGCTACGAATGCATGTGCGTGTGAGTAAGTCAAAGTATATCAGGTGGTATCACAGTCAGAATCGAAATATGTGTAAGAAAAAACTGGTTACCGGTACAAACTTAAATTATTATATTAAACTTCGGAAGAATTATTTCCTGCAAGAAATTTTATTTTCTAAAAGTTATCGTCTATATTGTTGCGTCCCTATGAAATTCTTTTCATCTCAGAGCAGCTCTTATTTGTTGTATTTATTCCAGTCTCTGTCTTCCCTACAAGTTTTGTTATTCCTCTTCATCCGTTCCTATCTCACCAGTCCTTCAATTTTCAGCACACTTCCGTAATACCACATCTCAAACGCTTCTACTCTATTCTTTTCCTGTATTTCCACAGATACGCGGTTCACATACATTCACTGTACTCCGTCATAAATTCTCAGAAATTTCTTTTTCAAATTAACATTATGTTTGATACTAGCAAACTCCAAAGGTGGCAGAATAGCTTCGAAGTTCCTTCATTTCATTTACTAGACAGTCATCAATTTTAAGTTCGTCTGTTATCTCGTTTCTGCTGCACCTCATTTCTTACATCTCTCTTTGGTTTATTCTCACTCCGTGTTCTGCGTTCAGTCTATTCAGTGTTTATTCTATTCAACAGATCCTGCAATTCTTCCTTATTTTCTCAGAGGAAGTAGTGTCGTCAGCGAATCTTTAACATCCTTTCTTTCTGAATTCTGATCCTGGTTCTGAACATTTCTACAGACTAATAAAATGTGTACAGTCATACACTGAAGTGCAAAATTTAAGGACGAAAACAACGTTCGCATGATACATCACTGCCAAGTAACATAGCTGGACGAAACTTGGACCTCACAGAGAGAAGTGCTGCAGTATGGTCCAGAAGGCAAGTCAAAGAAATACCCTATGAGACGAACAGAAATGATATTTTATTCAAAGCCAATAATCACACTGAGGTCACAGCGATTCTTGCTGGTCCCCTGAACGTTACAAAAGGCACGACATGGTTCTTAATACGGTGTGCGATCACAACGGACGGCAGTGTTTGCTCTGCAACGTGCTTCCATGTTGACCAGAAGATCGGCAAGTAGTTCTTGTAATAGGACGTTCGTCCTCCACCAGCAACTGCTGGATGGTAAAATGAAATGAGCGTGTGGCATTGTTGGCCGGGAGGCACCAACCGGGGAGGTTCGGCCGCCGAGTGCAAGTCTTATTTCAGTCGACGCCACATTGGGCGACTTGCATGCCTGTGATGAGGATGAAATGATGATGAGGACAACACAACACTCTGTCTACGAGCGGGAAAAATCTTAAACCCGATCGGGAATCGGACCCTGTCCCACTGCATGCGACGCAAGCACGTTACAACTCAGCTAAGCAGGTGAACTTGCTGGATTGTAGTTGTTGCACAAATCGCGACATCTTTTGTGTAATTACATTAGTGAACAAATTTTAACATTTTTATGCAGTTGGATAGATAACATTCCATCAGAATTTCTAAAATCATTGGGGGAAGTGGCAACAAAACGACTATTCACGTTGGTGTGTAGAATATATGAGTCTGGCGACATACCATCTGACTTTCGGGAAAGCATCATCCACACAATTCCGAAGACGGCAAGAGCTGACAAGTGCGAGAATGATCGCACAATCAGCTTAACAGCTCATGCATCGAAGCTGCTTACAAGAATAATATACAGAAGAATGGAAAAGAAAATTGATATTGCGCTAGGTGACGATCAGTTTGGCTTTAGGAAAAGTAAAGGGACGAGAGAGGCAATTCTGACGTTACGGCTAATAATGGAAGCAAGGCTAAAGAAAAATCAAGACACTTTCATAGGATTTGTCGACCTGAAAAAAGCGTTCGACAATATAAAATGGTGCAAGCTGTTCGAGATTCTGAAAAAAGTAGGGGTAAGCCATAGGGAGATACGGGTCATATACAATATGTACAACAACCAACAGGGAATAATAAGAGTGGACGATCAAGAACGAAGTGCTCGTATTAAGAAGGGTGTAAGGAAGCAATGATGGAAATAAAAGAAAGGTTCAGAAGTGGAATTAAAATACAAGGTGAAAGGATATCAATGATACGATTCGCTGATGACATTGCTATCCTGAGTGAAAGTGAAGAAGAATTAAATGATCTGCTGAACGGAATGACCAGTCTAATGAGTACACAGTATGGTTTGAGAGTAAATCGGAGAAAGACGAAGGTAATGAGAAGTAGTAGAAATGAGAACAGCGAGAAACTTAACATGAGGATTGATGGTCACAAAGTCAATGAAGTTAAGGAATTCTGCTGCGTAGGCAGTAAAATAACCAATGACGGACGGAGCAAGGAGGACATCAAAAGCAGACTCGCTATGGCAAAAAAGGCATTTCTGGCCAAGAGAAGTCTACTAGTATCAAATACCGGCCTTAATTTGAGGAAGAAATTTCTGAGGATGTACGTCTGGAGTACAGCATTGTATGGTAGTGAAACATGGACTGTGGGAAAACCGGAACAGAAGAGAATCGAAGCATTTGAGATGTGGTGCTATAGACGAATGTTGAAAATTAGGTGGACTGATAAGGCAAGGAATGAGGAGGTTCTACGCAGAATCGGAGAGGAAAGGAATATGTGGAAAACACTGATAAGGAGAAGGGACAGGTTGATACGACATCTGCTAAGACATTGAAACACGTATGTATTTAGTACAGCGATGGCGAGGCATGACAGAATCTCTGACCAGAGAGTTATTTATCGTTGCTAGTCTGCGCTTGACAGCGCGAGAGTTTAGTTGCATGTAGGGAGTCAGTAGTTGCAGTTGCTAGTTGCACTCTGTCAGTGCTAGTAGCACGCGCGAGACAGTCGGAGTTGTGTGTGAGGAGTTGGCGGGCGTCGACATGGCCCTCTGGTCAATATTCAGGACGAGATATATTTTTAAATAAGGTAATGAAGCAGCATTGCGCACATCTGAGAATGTAATGTATTTTAACTGTAATTAATTTGTTCAAGAATCGCCCCAATAATAATTTTGTTTTCAAACCAAGCATTTTAACAAAACAAACATTTTATTGAAAGAATGTTTCCCATGCATTTCCTTAAAGAAAAGTTTCACTAAAATTCGAAGAATATTTGCGATGCATTTCCTCCAAGCTATGGCGAAAAATAAGAGCAGATGCAGTTTTACTGAGGTAAGAATTTGAGTTTAATTAGTGAACAGGGCCTAAGATCGACATTTCGGTCTATTTGCGTTTTCATTGTCACTGAGATTTCATTATCATTGAATTGACTTTCATATTTTGTGGGGAGCTTACACATGGCTCCGATTGATAGTTCTCACATTTATTGTCATTGACTTACATTTTTTTGCTGGGAGGTTACACTTGGCGACATCCGGCCAGGATCGTATTTCTTTGGGAATCTTCTAAGAAACAGTCAGATATTTGCTCTTATTTGCTTAAATATAATTAGCATTTGGCGCAACGCTTTTACTAATTTTGTGATTTTCTTTCCTCAGATCATCGGCAATTCGTTGCTCTGTTGTATTTGTGTTTGTTGCTTTTTGCATTGTGCTTATTTTATTTGCGAATAATTGTGACTACTGTAAAAATGCCGCGAAAGACTGTGAATAGTGTATCGCGAGGTATGATGAATGAAATTACCGACTTAAGCAACTTCACCGATAGTGCTTGTGACGCCCAGGGTAATGATGACAATCCACCGTCTACTGACAATCATCCTACTGATGTACAAACGAACTCAATTGTCTCCTCTGTTAATTTGACGACAATTGATGACGCGGCGTGCTCTATTGTAATGAGCGCTGCCCAGCCTAACACAACTGGTTTACTAAATTCACGTGATGAACACACAAATTTGTCTAATGAAAATGAACAGGATACACAAAGTAGGACGGATTTATTTAATTCCGAAATAGTGACCGACAGTGTACATTTGACTGGCAAACAATTTTGTAAATTACAGAATGACCAAATGGTCACACAAAACGTGACAATTGCAGATTCACCATCACACAGCACGGACAATGGAGCCGATAATTTGGGCTGGGGTCAAATTTTGACAGTATTGCTACAGTTTAAGAACGAAGTTAACAAAAAACTAGATAATAATGATGAAAATTTCAAACAACAGAGTGAATAACAAGACAGTCTTAAAGAAGATCTCAAGCAAGATAACGAAAAACTCAAACACTACTTAAATGAAAAATTAGACAACAATTCCAGACAGTTAAATGAAAAATTAGACAACAATTCCAGACAGTTAAATGAAAAATTAGACAACAATTCTAGACAGCTTAGCGAGCAGATTACAGCCGTTGCCGCGCAGTGTCATGATACTAAGGTACAGTTACGCGAGGAAATTGAGGCTTGTTCAAGAAAAAGTAGCGAAGAAATTAGGTCTGTTGCTCAGGAATTAAGGGAAATGCAAACAGCTGCAACAGAAACACTCAGAGAGGAAATTAGCGGAGTCGCTAAACAATGCTCTGAAAAAGCTACACAATTACGCGACGAGTTTAAAGCAATGACAGCAGAACTTTCGCGGACAATGGATGCAAAGATAGACGCGAAATTCGACCAACAGAACACTCAGATTGACGAACGTTTTAATCACCACATACAAAACAGTGATACGCGTTTCCGCAAATTTATTCAGGATCAAAATAAAGTAAAACGTCAAGTAATGGAAACAATCACTGCGCAGAGACAAGAAGACAAACGTAAAATATTTGCGAAAGCAAAAACATACGTAGACAACAATATTGCTACAGTGTGACTATTTACTGATGATTGTCGTATTTTTTCTTGGCAAGTGCCCGGCAAGGTAAGGTTAGCAGGTCGCTTTTCTTGTCGTTACACATCAGAGCGTGCACATTTTCCATTTTTTTTGTGTGTATGATTGTTTTCCTGTTTTGTTTGTATGCATTATGAAATAGCGAAGACATAACAAACATCAGTTAACTTTGACATTTTTTTGCCCTATGATATCTCAACATCGTGACTGTTTTACATTTTTTTTTTTTTTTTTTTTTTTGCTGCTGCATTGTGATATTCTGTGTACATTTTTGCCTTTGAACACTGTCTATGCTTTTGACATATTACGTTTTCTGTCATGGTCTGCTGTATGCTTAAAATATGTTACTATAAACCAGTCATTATTTAATGGATATATGATTTAAATGCAAGACATTAATCTTTGTTCATCAATTTCAGAAAGAAATAACGTGTAAAGGAAATAAATTAAACAGGAATGGGAATTTCAACTGCGGAATGATCGAAAGAAGATGCAAACCTCGTGAGGAAGAGTAAATGGGTCAGAATTAACATGCATTAACAAGAATATACTATACATCGTAGAATAGCAGTCTTAACTAATTTTTTCTTTCAGAATACAAGGCGGTTGATGCAGGCTGTCAGACAGAACTACACATCTTAGTTTTGGTGATGAAATATGCTAGAGATAAGGAATAGTTGTGTATTGAGTAATGAAGTGATTTTTTTTTGCAGATGATAATGAATGCTGATGAATAATGATGAAGAATATGCTACTATGAATAATGAAGTTTTTCTTTACAGGTGATGATAATAATGAAGTTATGATAATATGGATAGTGAAGTGATGGATAATGAAGTTTTTTTCTTTACAGATGAGAATGATATTGAAGTTTATGTATTTATGCTATGTAGTTATTTAAGTATTTGTTGCAGTTTGTTTTGACAGTATGTTTTATATCGTATGGTATGATGACTGAAAGTTTTGGAAAGGACAGCTATGGAACACATTTTTATACACATTTCACTACCTGTTAATTCGAAGTTCACTACTTTTCAGCATAGTATGCGTTTTTTCTTTCAGCTCAATAATCCATTTTGTATTTTTTTTTTCAGGAGAAGCTTTTCATGATACTTACTAAACCTGTTACTTATTAAACCTGTACTGGTACTTGCATTTTTTTTTACCCAGTTGTGTCTATCATTTATAAATGTGATCACATATACTTCCTTGTTTCATAACCTTGCTACAGCTGACTCATGATGAATGACGTTACACATTTTTTCCTTTACAGGAACAACCCAGAAGCAAATTGTTTTTCTTTTTCTCTTCTTGCTTTCCCTTATAATTACCCAAAGCAATGCATTGCTAACAAAAAAAATGTATCACCAGTTCCAAATAATGCTACCCATTTAAGAGAGTTCTGAATAATACTGAATGATGAACAATGTTTTGTACTATTCAACACTTGCTGGCCAATGAGTGCCAATAATTAGTCTAACTAAATGAATTATGTTAATACTATACCATTCATTAGCTCCTGTTTTCAATGATGACTTTTGATGTTTTGTAACTGGCCACTGAGTGCCAATAATTAGTGTAACTAAATGAATTATGTTAATACTATACCATTCATTAGCTCCTGTTTTCAACGATGACTTTTGATGTTTTGTAACTGGCCACTGAGTGCCAATAATTAGTGTAACTAAATGAATTATGTTAATACTATACCATTCATTAGCTCCTGTTTTTAATGATGACTTTTGATGTTTTGTAGCTGGCCAGTGAGTGCCAATAATTAGTTTAACTAAATGAATTATGTTAATACTATGCCATTCATTAGCTCCTGTTTTCAATGATGAGTTTTGATGTTTTGTAACAGGCCAATGACTGCCAATAATTAAAAATGTTGTACTATTCAATACTTGCTGGCCAATGAGTGCCAATAATTAGTATAACTCAATGAATTATGTTAATGCTATGCCAATAATTGACTCTCCTTTTCAATGATGACTTCTGATGAACATTATTCTGTCATACTAAACATGCTTTGTAACTGGCCAAGGATTGCCACTGTTTATTGTAATACGATTACCCATGATGCCAATAATTGCTATAATCAGTTAATTTTATGAACATTATTCTGTAATACTAAATAAATGGTACAGAAATGTTCAATAACTGGGCTATGAATGCCACAAACTACTACTGTAATTCTCAATGAAGACTACTATGTGACTTAATGTCCTTCACCTTCTGAGCTAACTACCCTGAATTACTGCAATATCCATTTGTCCTGTCCATCCTCATGATCTGCACTAATTCTACGTTGGTGTGCCTTGTAAGAGCGTGGTGTTGACACGACATGCTGTCCACCACCGTGAGCGATGAAGACGTTATTATGGTCCCACTGTTTGGTGTACCTGATGTACTGCCAAAATGATAACAGGGAATAATACTACGACATTTCAGTGTCTTGGATACGCTGATAAATACTTCTGGGAAAAGAACTGCAAATTGTCTCACTTGGTGTTGTATTTCTGTGGAAAGATATGGACTTTCAGTGCAGCTGCATGCAACCTAAGTGCTACAACCATGACGCAATCCTTCCTATTCCTTCCCTAATTCAAACCAAGCATTTTAACAAAACAAACATTTTATTGAAAGAATGTTTCCCATGCATTTCCTTAAAGAAAATTTTCACTTAAATTCGAAGAATATTTGCGATGCATTTCCTCCAAGCTATGGCGAAAAATAAGAGCAGATGCAGTTTTACTGAGGTAAGAATTTGAGTTTAATTAGTGAACAGGGCCTAAGATCGACATTTCGGTCTATTTGCGTTTTCATTGTCACTGAGATTTCATTATCATTGAATTGACTTTCATATTTTGCGGGGAGCTTACACATGGCTCAGATTGATAGTTCTCACATTTATTGTCATTGACTTACATTTTTTTGCTGGTAGGTTACAACATGAGGGAATGACTTCCATGGTACTAGAGGGAGCTGTAGAGGGCAAAAACTGTAGAGGAAGACAGAGATTGGAATACGTCAAGCAAATAATTGAAGACGTAGGTTGCAAGTGCTACTCTGAGATGAAGAGGTTAGCACAGGAAAGGAATTCGTGGCGGGCCGCATCAAACCAGTCAGTAGACTGATGACAAAAAAAAAAAATGCAGTTGGTTTGAAAATGGGTGGATTTACCTAATTTTGGGGTGCTGAATTCATTGGTAAAATCAGTTGTACCCTATCACGTCGCATTTCCTAGATACACAGAAGAATCGAAACAGTACAAGCGAGCACTAACTGAATTAAAACACACAAGGAATATTATTCATATTTCGGAACTCAATGTTTTTCAATATGTGTACATGGACATGACGCCCATAGAAGGTCTAAATTAGTTCACGGCGTATTTTGGTCTTTAATTTCCTTTGATATTCGAAAAATGCAACAACGATGCTGTTCTTTTGTTTCACGTATCGTCACTGTCCCTAACGGAACGCCAGCAGTAGTCACTGTCAGCGATGTCCGTTTCTGGCTGCAGGCACGGTAGCTCAGCAGAGGGTTAGCAGCCCTCTGTAAAAAAAAAAAAAAAAAAAAAAAACTGAGCTAATCGATCAACAACGAACTTAAACGGATGTCTTACGACGTCCGCCCCGAGCAGATGCAACGAACAAAAGCGAACAAAATGAAATATATATTTTAAAAAAAGCGTGTTTGGTCAGAGGGTTAGCTGCCCTCTCTAATAGTCAGTTAATCGATCACCAACTTACTTAAGCGGATGTCTTACGACGTCCGCCCATCACTGAAGTGGCGTCAAATCAAAAGACTTTCACCCGGCGAACGGTCTACCCGACGGGAGGCCCTGGTCACACGGCATTTACATTTTTACTGTCATCGATGGATGCCATTGCTCTTGATAACGGCATTCAATCGTACGGATGTCTTGGTGAAAGTGTTCACTCTGCTCGTCGCTTACGGTCCCCAAATTTTCCAGAAATAGAGCAAGTTAGGAACGTAAAAAGTGCATTATAAGCGACATTCTACACCTTATGTTGATTTAGCTGTCGAACCCATCATTCATATTGCAAACGTAGTTATCTTCTCTTCTGTTGCCCAAAATATCCTCCACAATCGCTTTGAAGGGAGACCACCAGATAATTCGATATCTGTGAGTTTGGTATCAAAGGTTAGAATTTTCATCAACTTTCTTATTTGGTGTGCAACAAGTACACCTTATTTCAGCTTTACTTCACTGAGTTTAAGAAACTTTTCTTTCAAATGACTGAAGGCCCGACAGTAAAAAACAAAATCTTAAAAACTCAAAAATCTTACGTGTCAGAACAAGTTGAAAGATAGATTTGGATTCTACACACTAATGTTCATGCTAACTGACAGATAACCTGAGATGCAAAATGTTTGTTCAGTCGTATTACTGTCTTTCAATAAAACTGTGATTTCCGTTAGTCTCATTCCGTATTTTTTTCAGTTACCTTTAGTCCTACACTGTTACTGTTCTTCCAATATATGATCCAAGTTTCAGTGAGCGATGTTACTTGCCAGAGAAACATCAAGTGAAAGCTACTTTCGTCCTTAAGTTTTGCACACTAGTCTACTTAATGTGATCTCATTTGAAGAATCTGTCACTTTACAATAATTAGTTAGAGGAACTGTTTCTATAGAACTAGGCACTTGTCATTAGAAAATGACGTGAGTGGAGGAGTTGGAACCAGCTGACAAACACGCCTTGTGGAACAGAGAGAGTCCAAAACCATCAAGAGGAGCACGAGAAAAATTATTCATTTCCGGCAACGGAGCAGCTGAGAGCAGAGGAAGGCAATAAATTGCAAGTGCCGCTGCTAGCAAGTACAAATTTATGCAGCAGTGAGAGAGGACTAAAAAGTGTGGATATACCGCAAATAGGGGTGGACTTTCATGTAGCCGCACTAGCGAGTAGCGCCAACATTTTGTGAACTTATTTACATAAACGGAAATAAGAGATCGGTATCATTGTGAAAACTACAGTGTGAATATTGTCGTTTGTTGTTACGATGCATGTGAGTATTCAGTGATGAAATGGAACAATAGAGAAGTGCATAGGAGCACAGTTATTTATTTATTTATGGAATTGGCAAGGTTAGGGCCTTCGGGCACTCTGTTACATCTGATTAGACATTGCTAATGGGTTGAGATTTCTCTATGCATAGCACATGGGCAGTAAATAGTAATAGTAATAATTATAGTAATCATAAAAATAATAGTAATAATAACAATTTAATGATTATAGCAATCATATCAATAATAGTAATAGCAATAATAACGATGATAATAATAATAATAATAATAATAATCAAAATGGACACACACAGCGTGTCCCAGTTCCGTTAGGACTGTGGCTATGAAAAATAAAAGTCATGGCTCTGAGCACTATGGGACTTAACATCTGAGGTCATCAGTCCCCTAGAACTTAGAACTACTTAAACCTAACTAACCTAAGGACATCACACACATCCATGCCCGAGGCAGGATTCGAACCTGCGACCGCAGCGGTCGCGCGGTTCCAGACTGAAGCGCCTAGAACTGCTCGGCCACAACGGCCGGCTTAAAAGTCATGGATTATGTTCACAAATTCACGATATTTATTCAAAATAGTCTCCCCCCTGCATATGCATGGTTACTATATAGGACAAACTGGAAGAAGCATTGAGACACGATTAAAAAGAGCATATAGATGCCATACTTTTGAACAACATTTCAAAATCCACATTTGCCATACACACAACTACCAACAGGCAAGGAATAAAGAACATTGAAGACCATGTACAAGTATTGCACCATGCTGAGAAAGGTAGCCTTATGAATTTGCTTGAGGAGATTGAAATATATGTACATAAGAGCAAATCACCACAACATCTTCTCAAAATTTAATTCACCTGCTTTCAAATTTAAAGTAAAAAATGTAAAAGAAGTCCACTTTTGTAATATTTATGTATACACATCCATCCATATCCATTTAGTGTGCTTTTAATATATGCCATACTATGTCCATAGTTGTAACATTTATTTATGTATTTACTTTTGCTCCAATGTATACCATTATATTTACGTAATATCACTGAAGTAACACTTTATGACTGACTGCTTTATTTGTTTATCTTAATTTTAATCAGTTCTCTTTCAGTGTAAATAGTAAGTAACTTAACATTAGCAGTTTGTAAATTTCTACTTTCACATACATGTACATAATGAAATATCTGTGAGAGTGGAAGTCTTTGGCATTGTTATGGTTGTAATATTGCCATCTTTGCATGCACACCTCCGCGTAATGGAACTTCTAATCGCGTGAGTGGTGCGTTAAATTATGGGCATGTATATACACAAAAAAGTGCAATATACAGTTTTGGACGTTGCACTGGAACGTAATGGCGCGGTTTCTTCATTGTAAGTAACCGAAACATATTCCATTTAATGATAATACTTTCTTTACATCACTTAAAATTGTCGTGAGGCACAATTACAATTAAAAAGACGTTGTCTCACATCTTGTTTTGGTTGTAGGGCATCACCACCCCAAGGAAGTTGAGTCAGGTAGGGAAACAAAACACGAGATGTAATGTAGAACGCGAACTAGCCATCTGACGGTGAACCTAGCGGCTCGAAACCGGTAACGGCGCTGTTTAAATAAATAAATAGCATTATAAAAAGTAGCTGATTGCTGTAATCTCCTGTGTAGGAGTCAAACTACAGGAAGATTTAGTGTTATGCAGAGGAACAACCGCGATGCTAAACGTATCAGGTCTTGTAATGCAGTTATACTAGGTATTTGATATGCAGGGAGAGCTACAGAGGATTGTTAGTGGATGCCCAAAACGAGCCTTCTGGGGATCAATAAATGGCATTAACCATGCATCACCTGAAGGGCTCAACTGGATCAACAAATTGGACTTATAAATCTAAGAACTTGTGTAATGTGTACATTATTTAGTATAATACTTTGGACATTTTATTCTGTACCTGTATTTTGCTTGTCATTTCTTAGACTGTATACTCTTAAAATTATGTATTTGATCCATGCTCTGTATCATCATACGATAAATAAAACCATGAAAAGATCATTGCAATTTTGAATCACCACTAGATTTGATTATTTTAGTGATAAAAAAATTGTTGTGATGTTTTAGTGCTGCTGTAGAAGTGATAGAATACGCGTGTTAATAGAAACTGAGTGCCGGACAGCGATAATACGAGTAGACGACGTTCCATTGTCAACAAAGCAAAATGCTGTAGCACTAGTGAGTAATATTCAATATTTTCTAACAGTTACGAGTTTGTCATAAAGTTTGAGGACAATAATAACTAAGTACATTATTATATTTTATTTCAAAGTTTCTGTTCACTTTCCATCTGTAGTATGTTTCAATGTAATCCTGCTCTCTGTTGAAGCGGTAGGTTTATTTTTAATTGTCTCTGGATACACCGGTACAGACAGTACAAACTTAAAGGACGGCTTTTCCACCGAACGCATCAATTTCACTTTTAACAAGAGTTGCACGAGAAATCTATAAATGTTTATACTCACAACTGTCAGGAACATCAGTACACTCCAAGGTAGTTCTCGTTTGATTTTAACCAGCTCCAAAAGTAGCCAGTCTGACTCCTGTGTCTAGGGCAGCCAAAATATATGTACTGGACGTCTGGGATCTTTCCACAGACGCAGTCTGGTGATGGTGTGATGTGTACTATTCTGCGGAGGTGTTGTCGGCGGTAGCCGTAGTTGGCTTTCAGCCATTAGGAACCGCCTCTTGTTCCCCACGCCAGTGGAGTGGCGTTTCATATCCCACATTTCAGCGTACCATTGTGCCTTTGGTCCGGTCTTGGAAACTGACATATGACCGGGAGAGCGGTTTGCTAACCACATGCCATTCCATTCCGCATCCAGTGAAGCCTGTGGTTGAGGATGACACGGCGGCCGGTCGGTAACGTTGGGCCTTCATGGCCTGTTCGGGAGGAGTTCAGTTTATTGTGTCTTCGGTACACGTCAGTACTAGGTGCCCTGTGGATATCTCCAGTCTCCCACTCTTGTTCCTTTTGCTCCTGGGCACATCTCTGACTGCACCAATTAGATCTTCAGCTGGAATGCATAATATTTGTCTTCTTCGCCGCATTCTTTGCCAGTTATGCAGCCTACTCATACAAACAACTCTGACAAGCCCCTTAATCCATAGAATCGATACTTCTGTATCGATATATCGTCATTCTGTTGAAGCAGTAGCTATTTGATACGCCAAATAGCAGTACCTTTGTTTTCACCAGAAGATGAGCGTGTTTGTAACGCGGAGAACAAGCCCGCTTTTATTACGCAATGTCAGTTTGTACCGTCATAGTGTATCTTAGTGTTTTTTCAATCGCTTAGCTCTCTGCTGTGTGATCTAACGACTCTTTCAGTAACAGGAATTGTCCACTTTTTATTTTTTAGAGTCTGTATAGGCACAGCCAACAGTGTCAACGTATTCGGCCCCATCGGTATCCAAAAGCTTAAGATTTCTTGTATTATGCAGCAAATTATGTTGTACACTGGCGAACCTGGCAATGCTACGTATGTATGGCAATTGGATGTATGTACTAATCTCCTTCTCTATGTCCTTTCTCTCCATCTGCTTTCCCTTCTCTCTTTGTCCATCTCCTCCTCCACCCTCTCTCTCTGTCCATCCCTCCTCCCCACTCTCTTTCTCCATCTCCTCTCCCAGATCCCTCACCATCTCCTCCTTGCCCCTCTCTATGTCCATTTCCTTCTTCTCACCTGCCCTCATCTCCTTGGTCTTTGTTGTTATTGAAAATTCAGATTCCGTAATAGTATTCTAATCATAAGCGGGTAAGCCATACATATAAAGACACGGCCAACAGTGTAAACCTATTTGGCCCCATCAGTAAACAAAAGCTTAAGAATTCTTTTATTATCGATCACAGTATATTATACACGAACGAACCCCATGTATAGGTAGTCCATTTTAACTGAAGACATCAAAAACTACATATCGGATCAAAACAAGTTATAATTCCGAATTTGTTGTCTTTGAGAGGGAAATCCAGTGATACGACAATGGACCACCTACCCAACCCCATGCGCGGGTGGCATCGGACAACCTTGAAATCTTCAATGGGAACCCTCGTTTTATTACAGACTACTATTCCACGGCAAAATCCACATCCGTTTAGTATAAAGCATTTTATTCGTTCGCCACAGATGGTGCTGTAAGCGGTGGAATAGAGATGTGTACACAATTATAATTTACGACGTGCTACTCGATGGCCCTTGAAAATCCAGTGGCACGTGGAAACCCTCTCCTACGCTGCGAGGGGAGGAGAAGTCAGTATTTCATAACTTTTAATTTAAAATCCCATTCGAAACGTTGTATTCCTCCGACATATCGAACAGGAGACTACTCGACACGCCGCTGTGGTCGTGGATCGAGGCGGACGCCACTCTACTTTTCCAGTTAGAGTAAATGTTGTAACCTCCCCACAAAATAAAATATGAATATTATTTGGTTGATGATTCTAATTTTTGTGTGACCTCAGAACAAAATTGGTTCCCATTTATAATCTCAGTGCACAAATGCATTCACATTTAATGTACCCACAAAATTCTTTTCTCATTTAATGTAAGCTCGAAACAGAAAAATTCCTAAACCTCATAATAAAAAATACATTCAGTAACCTGGTAAAATTTGGACGACAGCAGTGCTGCGTCGTGGCCCTATAAGATCATTCTGAATAAAAAGCAAAAATTCTTACCTCAATAAAAAAACGGCGAATATATCTGCTCTTACCTAAAAAATTTTTTGGCACAGCTCCGTGCAATGCTGGCTTATACATATGTGATTTGTGGAAGGAAGCAACTGATTTTTTTTTTAAATGAATTTTTTTTTAATTACTTTATTGTACCAAAATTATTATTAGGACATTTTTAAAAACATTTGGACGACAGTTCAGATACATTACTAGATATGCGCAACGCTGCTTCTTTACCTTATACAATAATACTCCAGCTCCAGATTCCCGACCAGAGCAGACTGCAGACAAGCGCAGACAACCTCAGACAAGCGACTAGCCACAACAAACTGCTACAGTTACACAGTTCGTACTGCAGTCAACACTGCCCTCTGGTCAGCGACTCTATATCGCAGGCAGCGAATACCTCTTACAATGTTCAAACGTAGCACTGCCGGGTTCGATACACCTACTGATCCACTCTTCAAATGAGCGTACACAGGACAGAATCATATGTGCGGGAATGTCAGGACAGGCGGTTCCGATGCGTCCGACCATGTGTTCACGGCCCGTTGGCATTTACTGGTACACTTTATCTTTTAAATACCCCCACAGAAAGAAATCCGACAACCTAGCGGGCCAATTAGTTGGACCACGTCTGTCAATCTATCCTGTGCTTTAACTTGCGTAATAAGCTGGGCCATCATTATGCTGAAACCACATATGTTGTCGAATATCTGGGGCAACATCCTGCAGCGGTATCGGTAGTTCCTATTCCAAACACGTGCATTCAACATGTCGTCGACAAAATACGGACCAATGAGTTTGTTTCCGAAGATGCCACACCATAGGTTAACCGATGAAGAATGGCTCAAAAATGGCTCTGAGCACTATGGGACTTAACATCTATGGTCATCAGTCCCCTAGAACTTAGAACTACTTAAACCTAACTAACCTAAGGACATCACACAACACCCAGTCATCACGAGGCAGAGAAAATCCCGATGAAGAATGTTGACGGTCAACTTGCTGTAATCAGTGGGAATTGTCTACATTCCAGTAATGCATAGAATGCCTGTAAACGCTACCATCGTTTGTGAATTTAGACTCATCGGAAAACAGTACCTCGGCAAAGGACGTGGGGATCGTTTGTATTTGTCAACGTGCCCATTCACAAAGCACTACTCGGTTATGGAAATCGGCGTCATGAAGTTCTTGATGACACTTGGTATGGATGATATTCATGACAATGCAGTATTGTGATATGGACATAACGTAATCGTGGTGTAGTGACCGGTAACTTATCCGTAGGTTGTGGTGCACTGCCGCTAGTACAGTTACAGTGATGAGCCAAAGAAATTGGTACACCTGCCTAATATTGTGTAGAGCTCCCCCGAGCAAGCAGAAGTGCCGCAACACGACGTCGCATGGACTCGACTAATATCTGAAGTTGTAAGGTGTCAGGCAAATCCAACACCTTCCATGAAAACCCTGACATGATAAGTAAATCCAGTAGTATGTCACACAGCTCCGAATAAATCGTGACATTAAATTAACCAAAGTAATACGAGTAACGAGTGAGCAAATGGAATACCACAGACTAACACAAGGGTGCCTAAATGCATGTCACACCTTCCCACCGTGAGACAGACGCAGTTCCGAGGGGAGAAACGGGAACAGAAGCCGAGAGCAGAACCGTGTTAAGCTAGAAGGCCCTACGATAAGGGATGGACTGGACACCCACGTCGCCAGCTAACCACTAGGACCACCCCAGCTGCAAGTTTTAGCGTGAGACTTTTTCGCGTCTCTGTTACGTCAGGACCCCCTCCAGCCCATGTTAAAAGCTAGAGCCCTCCAGAAGAACAGCATAGATCTTACGATAACACAAAAAGGGCCACCCCAACCGCAAGTTTTAGAGTGAGACTTTTTCGCATCTCTGTTACGTTGCAAACTTTAAAAACATTGCCCCACCACGAAAAGTATAACGTTTCTCATTGGAGAGACAGAATTTTTGTAGGCGGAGCTCAAGGTTAACATTGAGACCCTGACTGGTCAGATGAAAACACAGCCAGATAGTTTTTTTTTAAACCAACTTCGGTAAACTGTAGTAAGGAGAAGTTAGGAGAGAGTTGCTTCTGAGACGGCGAGGTGAGCGGAGCTGTGCTGTCCGCCGCCCCCTGACGAACACCGACAAGGTAATGAACGCACGCGATGCTGCATAACAGCGCATAAAGCTTCACTCAGAACTGCAGAAGTCTCATCTGTTACACCCCCTTTTTGCGTAACACTAGTGTCGATCGTCAATTAAAGCTCATGGTGTTCACATTTGCCACTTGAAGTAAAAACCTGAAACTCGATGATTTTTCTGTTATATAGCTATTGAGAAGCCACATCAGCCACTGTAATTTACGACAATTTAGATAAGTAATTAAAGATAATTGAGGGTCACTGTAGACCATTTTGATAGTTTTCTCTTTTGTGAAACTTAAGTTAAACCTAGATTATAGATGTGATATGGCATAGGTCATCCTTCGATCCACTGTAGAACTTGGAAACCCATTAAGGGAATATTCGTTCACATTTTTGTTGAACGCAGTTTGTTTTTACCATCCTGTATTAAAACATTTCCTTTTATCAATAGTGCAATTTATAAACAATGTTTTGTGAGTAGAATAAAATTTCCAATGGTAAACTTAACTGCTTTTTCGACGTTATTTTACCAGCTATTTAAAAATAGGAAAGCCTTGAACCCCTTCCACTAAATTTAGTTAGTATTAAGATTCTTTTACAGGGAGTGCAGTGGAACTGACGCTGAAATCATTAAGTATTTGCTTATATCATCGCTAGTCTCACTGAACTCTTCTGAATTCTACATGTCATGTGTGGTCTGGCGTCTCCTACCTGCAACAGGTCCCAGGTTCAAACTAGTCAGCCGGCCGTAGTGACCGAGCGGTTCTAGGCGCTACAGTCTGGAACCGCGCGACCGCTACGGTCGCAGGTTCGAATCCTGCCTCGGGCATGGATGTGTGTGATGTCCTTAGATTAGTTAGGTTTAAGTAGTTCTAAGTTCTAGGGGACTGATGACCTGAGAAGTTAAGTCCCATAGTGCTCAGAGCCATTTTTTTTTCAAACTAGTCAATTCCCTAAAAAAACACGCTCAGAGCGTCGTTGCGCGAAAGTGGTAGGGAGACACGATATAGAACAAACAGACACCACGCAGAATGTTAGAAAGTAATGCTGGAGGGAATGGACATCATGGATACTGCAGGGCTGTCCATAAATCCGTAAGAGTACGAGGGGGTGAAGACCTCTTCTGAACAGCGCGTCGCAAGGCATCCCTGATATGCTCAATAATGTTCACGTCTGGGGAAATTGGTGGCCGTGGAAGTGTTCAAACTCAGAAGAGTATTCCTGGAGCCACTCTGTAGCAATTCTGCACGTGTGGAGTGTTGCATTTTCCCGCTGGAGTTGCTGAAGTCCGTCGGAATACACAATGGACATGAACGGATGCAGGCGATCAGACAGGGTGCTTATGTACGTGTCACTTGGCAGAGTGCTATCTAGGCGTATCAGGTGTCGCAAATCACTCCAACTGCACACGTCCCACACCATTACAGAGCCTCCACCCGCTTGAACAGTCCCATGCTGACATCCAGGGTCCATGGACTCATGAGTTTATCTCCATACTCGTACACGTCCATTCGCGATACAATTTGAAACGAGACTCGTCCGACCAGGCAAGACGTTTCCAGTCATCAACAGTCCAATGTCGGTGTTAACGTGCCCAGGCGGGGCGTAAAGCCTCTGTCGTGCAGTCATCAACAGTACATGAGAGCCTTCGGCTCCGAAAGCCTATATCGGTGATGTTTCGTTGAATGGTTCTCACGATGACACGTCTTGATGGCACAGCATTGAAATCTGCAGTGGTTTGCGGAAGGGTTGCGCTTCTTTCACGTTGAACGATTCTCCTCAGTCGTCATTGGTCCCGTTCTTGCAGGATCTTTTACCGGCCACAGCGCTGTGGGAGATCTGATGTTTTACCGGATTTATTTATTTATTCAGCGTATGGCATTACATATGAACAGCGACTAGCAATTGTGGATTACGTAGTTTTACAAAATTTTACAAAAAATATATTAATTTCATAATTTATAATTTAAAAAATAAGTCTATAAATTAATATCCAATTTCTCGATCCATTCAAGGGCTGCCTCTGTCACTTCAAAGCAATCTTCGAAGTTCCCATCACAGGCTCTTCTGCTAAAGCTTGTTACAATGTGATGGATCGTCTGGTGTTCATTTCCACAGTTACACAGAGAAGATAGAGCCCTTCCCCATCGGTAGAGGTTTTCAGCACAGATGCCGTGGCCTGTGCGGATCCGATTAATTGTTTTCCAGGCACGTCGCGTTAGTTCTATACCGGCTAGTCTTGTGTCAGGTCGTTGGAGGGTCTGATGTTCCTCATGGGAAAGAGTGTTCCACATTTCTGTAAACTTTTTGTTGATATTGAAAGTAGCTGCCTGTAGCGATTCTGCCAGTAGGACAGATGGCTGCCTGGATTTTACTCGGTTCATTCGGAGTGCAGGAACGTCAGAATGCATTGTAAGCTCGGGGATCTTAAGTACTTTTTGGTATTCCTTGAGGAGGGCGTTCTGACTTCGGAGGTGTGGCGGCGCAATGTTGCTTACAGGTGGTAACCAGTATAGAGGAGTAGATTTGATGCAGCCTGTTATTGTCCTCATTGCTGCATTTAGCTGCACGTCAATCTTTCTCACGTGTGTGCTATTGAGCCACGCTGGGACACAGTATTCAACAACAGCGGACGCAAGTATCTTCATTCCCTGTTTTACCGGATTCCTGATATTCACGATATACTCGTGAAATGGTCGTACGGGAAAATCCCCACTTCACCGTTACCTCGGAGAAGCTGTGTCCCGTCACTCGAGCGCCGACTATAACACAACGTTCAAACTCACTTAAATCTGCCATTGCAGCAGCAGTAAATGAGCTAACAACTGCGCCAGACACTTGTTGTCTTATATAGGTGTTGCCGACCGCAGTGACGTCTTCTGCCTGCTTACATGCTCCGTATTTGAACACGCATGCTTATACACTCCTGGAAATGGAAAAAATAACACATTGACACCGGTGTGTCAGACCCACCATACTTTCTCCTGACACTGCGAGAGGGCTGTACAAGCAATGATCACACGCACGGCACAGCGGACACACCAGGAACCGCGGTGTTGGCCGTCGAATGGCGCTAGCTGCGCAGCATTTGTGCACCGCCGCCGTCAGTGTCAGCCAGTTTGCCGTGGCATACGGAGCTCCATCGCAGTCTTTAACACTGGTAGCATGCCGCGACAGCGTGGACGTGAACCGTATGTGCAGTTGACGGACTTTGAGCGAGGGCGTATAGTGGGCATGCGGGAGGCCGGGTGGACGTACCGCCGAATTGCTCAACACGTGGGGCGTGAGGTCTCCACAGTACATCGATGTTGTCGCCAGTGGTCGGCGGAAGGTGCACGTGCCCGTCGACCTGGGACCGGACCGCAGCGACGCACGGATGCACGCCAAGACTGTAGGATCCTACGCAGTGCCGTAGGGGACCGCACCGCCACTTCCCAGCAAATTAGGGACACTGTTGCTCCTGGGGTATCGGCGAGGACCATTCGCAACCGTCTCCATGAAGCTGGGCTACGGTCCCGCACACCGTTAGGCCGTCTTCCGCTCACGCCCCAACATCGTACAGCCCGCCTCCAGTGGTGTCGCGACAGGCGTGAATGGAGGGACGAATGGAGACGTGTCGTCTTCAGCGATGAGAGTCGCTTCTGCCTTGGTGCCAATGATGGTCGTATGCGTGTTTGGCGCCGTGCAGGTGAGCGCCACAATCAGGACTGCATACAACCGAGGCACACAGGGCCAACACCCGGCATCATGGTGTGGGGAGCGATCTCCTACACTGGCCGTACACCACTGGTGATCGTCGAGGGGACACTGAATAGTGCACGGTACATCCAAACCGTCATCGAACCCATCTTTCTACCATTCCTAGACCGGCAAGGGAACTTGCTGTTCCAACAGGATAATGCACGTCCGCATGTATCCCGTGCCACCCAACGTGCTCTAGAAGGTGTAAGTCAACTACCCTGGCCAGCAAGATCTCCGGATCTGTCCCCCATTGAGCATGTTTGGGACTGGATGAAGCGTCGTCTCACGCGGTCTGCACGTCCAGCACGAACGCTGGTCCAACTGAGGCGCCAGGTGGAAATGACATGGCAAGCCGTTCCACAGGACTACATCCAGCATCTCTACGATCGTCTCCATGGGAGAATAGCAGCCTGCATTGCTGCGAAAGGTGGATATACACTGTACTAGTGCCGACATTGTGCATGCTCTGTTGCCTGTGTCTATGTGCCTGTGGTTCTGTCAGTGTGATCATGTGATGTATCTGACCCCAGGAATGTGTCAATAAAGTTTCCCCTTCCTGGGACAATGAATTCACAGTGTTCTTTTTTCCATTTCCAGGAGTGTATCAATTTCTTTGCGCTTCAGGCTATTTCATTAGCTTCTTCTGAAACGCGCTTGCTTCGTTTTCTTTTGTCGCTGTCCTCAGACGTAAGGATGTTCACAACCTTGTAAATGAACGAACGAGAGCGAGCTTCTTCGTAAAACGCTCGGCATACAAGGCAACAGCAGCCTTAACATTTCTCTTACATTCTACGTAAATCAGGATCATTTCAATTTTTCCTTCTGTGGCTGCAACGTTCATCGTCCATTTGCACGTCTGTTCTCCAAATGATAGGTAGGTGTGTAGGCAATAAACACTGTGCAAGTATTGTAATTCTTAGAGCCGATATCTGTTTACGTTTGCGCGATATGTGTACTCCGGCCGCAGTGTACTGTCTGTTATGATGCGTCATAGTTCGCTACACGGCCACGGAGGCATATCCAGTAGTGCCGTGTTCGATATGTCGCAGGAATACAACGTTGCGAACGGGGTTTCCAATTAAAGTTATGAAATACTAGCCTGTACTACCCTCGCAGCATGGATATGGGGTCCTATGTGGCATTGGATAATCAAGGGCCATTGACCTGCATGTCGTAAACTGTGATTGTGTGCCCATCTCTGTTCCTCCGATTACAGCGCCATCTGTGGCGAAACGAAGAAAATGCTTCAGACAACACGTATATGGATTTTGCCGTAGAATTGTAAACTGCAGTAAGAAACAGGGGTTCCTGTTGATAATTTCAAACTTGTCCCCCCCCCCCCCCCCCCCCCCTCTAGCCGGCCGCTGTGACAGAGCGGTTCTAGGCGCTTCAGTCCGGAACCGTACTGCTACTACGGTCGCAGCTTCGAATCCTGCCTCGGACATGGATGTGTGTGATGTCCTTAGGCTAGTTAGGTTTAAGTAGTTCTAAGTTCTAGGGGACTTATGACCTCAGATGTTAAGTTCCATAGTGTTTGGAGCCATTTTTTTGTTCCACCCCCTCCTCCCATCTCGCCATTCAACACTACGTGTGGTCTGAGGTAGCGGGTCGAGTGGGGTATCGTTGGATGTACCCCTCCAAGACAAAAAATTGGAATTATAACATTTTTTGATCCGATGTGTAGTTTTCGAGATGTTTTAATGTCTTCAGTTACAATAAACACCCTATACATCGAAAGTCCAATATAAAAAAAAATTAAAGTAACAACAACAGAAAAGTAAATTTTACTATAGCAAATAGTAGTTTGGTTCTTTCGCGATGCCACTTGGCTATACAACATTTCATAATTTCCAAAGTTGGCACTAAAAAAATGTGTTTTCATTGCAATACAATGAATCGTCAATGTCCGCGCGAAGCTCATTAGCACAGGCCGCATACCTTTTCTTCGAAACTTCCCCACAAACAATGTTGGTCTGAAGAGTCCATCTGAGATGCGGCGTAGAAGTGTGCAGATTCCGCACAGTTGATTTTAATCTCCTTTGTAGCGTAGTCCTAGAAAGATAATAACTATCGGCAGCATTTCGATAATTTCGTCTTACAAAACACTTGAAACCGTTTGCCTTCACCGCACTCTCAAGCTCCTCGACCCTCACTGGCAGTCTTCTTCTTGAACTTTGGCATCGTCCCCTTGGAACAAAAGTAATTTACTTAGATGGCTCATACCCGACTGACAGTGCACACTAAAAGATGGCAGAAACAGAAACCGGCTCGAGTGAGCCGGATCTGATTACTACCATATAAACTACACTAGATTACATAAATATTAATACTTCTATGATAATACTACACCTTATCTTTTAATGGCACAAACCAATGCTGAAAATTACACCGTTCGCCAAATTCGAGACACAAAAACAAATACAATTTGTTTGTGACGCCCATTCAATAGCTGCATCACTCAAGCTCTAAGCAAATGACGAAGTCATGTCTGCGCTTTGTTCCAAGCACTACATGGCTCCGGTATCTGACGACAAATCCGAGAAACACCAAGTGCCCCACACCTCCCACCAGCCCATACTAATCGACGTTGCTGTATAATAATTTAAATGAGAAATCGCCCAGTAGTGGATAAATAAATGTATCAGTTACTATTGGTTGTCCGTCATGAGCTTGCTGCAGTTTAATTAGAGCAAATTACATCAGACGCGTTTCGCTTTTATTTACACTACTGGCCATTAAAATCGCTACACCAAGAAGAAATGCAGATGATAAATGGGTATTCATTGGACAAATATAATATACTAGAACTGACATGTGGTTACATTTTCATGCAATGTAGGTGCATAGATTCTGAGAAATCAATACCCAGAACAACCACCTCTGGCCGTAATAACGGCCTTCATACACCTGGGCATTGAGTCAAACAGAGCTTGGATGGCGTGTACAGGTGCAGCAGACCATGCATCTTCAACACGATACCACAGTTCATCAAGAGTAGTGAATGGCGTATTGTGACGAGCCAGTTGCTCGACCACCATTGACCAGACGTTTTCAGTTGGTGAGAGATCTGGAGAATGTGCTGGCCAGGGCAGCAGTCGAAAATTTTCTGTATCCAGAAAGGCCCATACAGGATCTGCAACATGCGGTCGTGCATTATCCTGCTGAAATGTAGGGTTTCGCAGGGGTCGAATGAAGGGCAGAGCCACGGGTGGTAACACATCTGAAATGTAGCGTCCACTGTTCAAAGTGCCGTCAATGCGAACAAGAGGTGACCGAGACGTCTAGCCAATGGCACCCCATACCATCACGCCGGGTGATACGCCAGTATGGCGATGACGAATACACGCTTCCAATGTGCGATCACCGCGATGTCGCCAAACACGGATGCGACCATCATGATGCTGTAAACAGAACCTGGATTCATCCGAAAAAATGACGTTTTGCCATTTGTGCACCCAGGTTCGTCGTTGAGTACACCATCGCAGGCGTTCCTGTCTGTGATGCAGCGTCATGAGTAACCGCAGCCATGTTCTCCGAGCTGATAGTCCATGCTGGTGCAAACGTCGTCGAACTGTTCGTGCAGGTGGTTGTTGTCTTGAAAACGTCCCGATCTGTTGACTCAGGGAGCGAGACGTGGCTGCACGATCCGTTACAGCCACGCGGATAAGATGCCTGTCATCTCGACTGCTAGTGATACGAGGCCGTTGGGATCCAGCACGGCGTTCCGTATTACGCTTCTGAACCCACCGATTCCATATTCTGCTAACAGTCATTGGATCTCGACCAACGCGAGCAGCAATGTCGCGATACGATAAACCGCAATCGCGATAGGCTACAATCCGACCTTTATCAAAGTCGAAAACGTGATGGTACGCATTTCTCCTCCTTACACGAGGCATCACAACAACGCTTCACCAGGCAACGCCAGTCAACTGCTGTTTGTGTATGAGAAATCGGTTGGAAACTTTCCTCATGTCAGCACGTTGTAGGTGTCGCCACCAGCGCCAACCTTGTGTGAATGCTCTGAAAAGCTAATCACTTGCATATCACAGCATCTTCTTCCTGTCGGTTAAATTACGGGTCTGTAGCACGTCATCTTTGTGGTGTAGCAGTTTGAATGGCCAGTTGTGTACTTCTGTGATAATACTAAACCTTATCTTTTAACGGCACAAACCAATGCTGAAAATAACACCAATCGCCATCTTCGAGACACAAAAACAAATACAATTTGCTTGTGACGCCAATTCAATAGCTACATCGCTCAAGCTCTAAGCGATTGGCAGAGTGATGTCTGCTCTTTGTTCCAAGCTCTGCATGCGTCCGATGTCTGACGACAAATCCGAGAAACACCAAGTGCCCCACACTTCCCGCCGGCCCATACTAATAGCCGTTGCTATATAATAATTTAAACGAGAAATCGCCCAGTAGTGGATAAATAAATGTATCAGCTATTATTGGTTGTCCGTGATGACTTTGCTGCAATTTAATTACAGAAAATTTCACCAGACGCGTTTCGCTTTTATTTATAAAGCATCTTCCGCTGTTATTCTGCAAATTGGATACATACGTTTGTACATTTTTGGTTGTTTTACGTTAGAAACAGAGTTTATATTGTTGATGTGCAAGTTAGTTACGGTGTTTCTTTTCATAGTCTGCTTCTTGCCTCCTTGCTAGCAGCGGCTGACGTCGAAAGACTTCGATTCACCTATGCACTTGCCAGTTTTTGCCATTCTGCAGTATTTCTTGCGCTGCATTATTTATTCTTCACTTCTGTAGCCTGAAAATTGTGTATCTCAGTCTGCACAGTAACAGTGTCTGTTCGTTTGTTTTGGTTCACGCTGTGAGTGTTGGCAACTTGTGAAGCTACCTTTTTGTGTGGTGTGTGTGCGCGTTTAAATGTAATTTAATGAAACTGTAGAGATGTGAGAGGAGATGTTGGAGAGTTTCAATGCAAATTTTTTATTTTTCTTTTTTTTTAAGAAACACAGTACGTAACTTGCACACCAACCTTACGCTGTTTTTAACCTAAAACAACCAAAAATGTGCAAACTTGTGTATACAGTTTGCAGAATAACGACGGAAAATGCTTTATAAATAAATGAGAATCGTGTCTGGGTAATTGTCTTTAATCAAATTACAATAAGCTCAAGATGGATAACCAATAGTAACTGATTTTAATAACTGCTGCGGAAGATGGCCATGCAAACAAACGTATTAAATAAATATTTGTTTGGCAATAAATACAGGCGAAGTGCAAAATGAATAGGTCTATTTATAACTATTTGTTTGTAAATATGAACCGCCTTTTCTTGTTGTAGTGTGCTTTATTTCTCCCAGACGCTTTTCGCCTATTTTTACTCTACGGCATCTTCATTGGAATTAGAACGAAACATTTTTGTTTTGGTACGTGTTATTTGTAGATTATAAAACAGTTCACGTAGCGTTTTTTACGTAAATAAGTCATTGCCTACAGTTTTTGGCTGGCATCTCCGTTTCCTGCCCTGACCAGATGAGAGGAAACGCAGATGCCAACCAAAAACACGAACTGTAAGTAGTTACTTATTTACATAAAAACGCGATGCGAACTACTTTATAACCTGAAAATAAAACATACTAAAACAAAAGTGTATCGTTCTAGATATCACTGAAGATGTCTTAGAGTAAAAAAAGGCGAAACGCATCTGAGAGAAATAAATTACAGTGTAGCAAGAAAAAGCGGTTTGTATTTACAAAACGTTTCTGTGCTTGCTGCGGAGGATGGCCACACAAACAAACTTGCTACTTACAACTATTTGACCGAGGGACCTACAGTGCAAATGAAACAGCGAATCGTCATTTTTTCCGTTTTACGTCATTCTTTGGTTGCTTCAAAATTCACGGAGATATGTTCCGTCATTGCAACTAAATGAAAGGCAGTTTGTTTTTTGTCATACGCGGTTCGATTCTTTTCTTTTTGAAAGATCTTCAGTGGCTAATATACAGGGTGTAAATTTTAAGTTGGCAAACCGGAATAGCTCGAAAAATAAGCTTCACACGAAAAAATGTGAAGAATCCAAAGTTGATTATTTTCGAGGGGGACATCTGCTGGTGCTAAAATTAGCCCGCCACCCCAGCCCCCTGGGGGTGGGGCGGGAGGCAACTTTAAAATTTCAAATGAGAACCCCCATTTTTTATTGCAAAATCAGATTATACATAAAAAACAACGTACATTTTGCCTTAAATATTTGTTTTGATTCTTGGCAGTTGGCGCTGTAATTCAAGAAAATCCATGTCCTCATTTTTGCGTGAAAAATGGTTAATGAGTTCACTCGTTAGTAAGTAAGATGTTTGGTTAGTTAGTTAGCTAGTCAGATGATATGGTTGATAATTAAAAGTTGTGTGGCCTCATGACCACGAACCTGCGGTAAAAATTAATATTTGGATCAACATTTGTAAAACTCTAATTCCTCTCTCTCAAACCTCACCCTATGGGGAGAGATTTAGTGAATCAAAATTTACGAAGTAAATAAGTATTTTTTATGTATCCGTAACCATTTATTGAAATATCTAAAAAACATGGGATCTTCTGTTCTGTGAAACACTTCTCTTCTACTGCAAGCTCGTTGGTTTCCATATATATATTACACAATAGTTAACAGTATGTCTTTATGTTAAATTATCTTATGTTTTTCTTCTGATTTTCAGGTTAGAAATAACTTCTGCAGGACAAGTTTCGTGAGGAAATCGACCATCTGGGGTATGGAGACCGAGTAAACACATCTCCGGGACCACACACATGGACTAGCAACACTGGAAATCGTAATACCAAATGATAATTTAACCTCACGAAACTCGTGCTGCAAAAGTTATTTCTGTGGTGTCACCGCCAGACACCACACTTGCTAGGTGGTAGCCTTTAAATCGGCCGCGGTCCATTAGTATACGCCGGACCCGCGTGTCGCCACTGTCAGTGATAGCAGACCGAGCGCCACCACACGGCAGGTCTAGAGAGACGTACTGGCACTCGCCCCAGTTGTACAGCCGACTTTGCAAGGAACGGTTCACTGACAAATACGCTCTCATTTGCCGAGACGATAGTTAGCATAGCCTTCAGCTACATTTGCTACGACCTAGCAAGGCGCCATATTCAATTGATATTGAGATTCTATTAATGTATCATCAAGAGCGATGTTCTACAAATGTGGATTAAAGTTAAGTATTCCAGAAGCTACGTACTTTTCTTTATAGCATTCATTACGTATCCTGTTTCAGACCTCACGCCAGCCTGCGTGAGTTTAAGCGCGTGCCTTTCGGCTTCCACTAATTGTGTCTAGGCTGTCTTGCCTAGACACAACAATTTCTAATATGAAAAACAAGAAAAAACATGAGAAAATGTAACATAATATATATATACTAGATGTTGTTGTTGTTGTGGTCTTCAGTCCTGAGACTGGTTTGATGCAGCTCTCCATGCTACCTTATCCTGTGCAAGCTTCTTCATCTCTCAGTACTTACTGCAACCTACATCCTTCTGAATCTGCTTAGTGTATTCATCTCTTGGTCTCCCTCTACGATTTTTACCCTCCACGCTGCCCTCCAATGCTAAATTGGTGATCCCTTGATGCCTCAGAACATGTCCTACCAACCGGTCCCTTCTTCTTGTCAAGTTGTGCCACATACTCCTCCTCTCCCCAATTCTATTCAATACTTCATCATTAGTTATGTGATCTACCCATCTAATCCTCAGCATTCTTCTGTAGCACCACATTTCGAAACCTTCTATTCTCTTCTTGTCCAAACTATTTATTGTCCATGTTTCACTTCCATACATGGCTACACTCCATACAAATACTTTCAGATACGACTTCCTTACACTTAAATCTATACTCGATGTTAACAAATTTCTCTTCTTCAGAAACGCTTTCCTTGCCATTGCCAGTCTACATTTTATATCTTCTCTACTTCGACCATCATCAGTTATTTTGCTCCCCAAATAGCAAAACTCCTTTACTACTTTAAGTGTCTCATTTCCTAATGTAATTCCCTCAGCATCATCCGACTTAATTCGACTACATTCCATTATCCTCGTTTTGCTTTTGTTGATGTTCATCTTATATCCTCTTTTAAAGACACTGTCCATTCCGTTCAACTGCTCTTCCAAGGCTTTTGCCGTCTCTGATAGAATTACAATGTCATCGGCGAACCTCAAAGTTTTTATTTCTTCTCCATGGATTTTAATGCCTACTCCGAACTTTTGTTTCCTTTACTGCTTGCTCAATATACAGATTGAATAACATCGGGGAGAGGCTACAACCCTGTCTCACTCCCTTCCCAACCACTGCTTCCCTTTCATGCCCCTCGACTCTTATAACTGCCATCTGTTTTCTGTACAAATTGTAAATAGCCTTTCGCTCCCTATATTTTACCCCCGCCACCTTTAGAATTTGAAAGATAGTATTCCAGTCAACATTGTCAAAAGCTTTCTCTAAGTCTACAAATGCTAGAAACGTAGGTTTGCCTTTCCTTTATCTTTCTTCTAAGATAAGTCGTAAGGTCAGTATTGCCTCACGTGTTCCACTATTTCTACGGAATCCAAACTGATCTTTCCCGAGGTCAGCTTCTACCAGTTTTTCCATTCGTCTTTAAAGAATTCGCGTTAGTATTTTGTAGCTGTAACTTATTAAACTGATAGTTCGGCAATTTTCACATCTGTCAACACCTGCTTTCTTTGGGATTGGAAATATTATATTCTTCTTGAAGTCTGAGGGTATTTCGTCTGTCTCATACATCTTGCTCACCAGATGGTAGAGTTTTGTCAGGACTGGCTCTCCCAAGGCCATCAGTAGCTCTAATGGAATGTTGTCTACTCCCGGGGCCTTGTTTCGACTCAGGTCTTTCAGTGCTCTGTCAAACTCTTCATGCAGTATCGTATCTCCCATTTCATCCTCATCTACATCCTCTTCCATTTCCATAATATTGTCCTCAAGAACATCACCCGTGTATAGACCCTCTGTATACATCTTCCACCTTTCTTCTTTCCCTTCTGTGCTTAGAACTGGGTTTCCATCTGAGCTCTTGATGATCATGCAAGTGGTTCTCTTTTCTCCAAAGGTCTCTTTAATTTTTTTGTAGGCAGTATCTATCTTACCCCTCGTGAGATAAGCCTCTATATCCTTACATTTGTCCTCTAGCCATCCCTGTTTCGCCATTTTGCACTTCCTGTCGATCTCATTTTTGAGACGTTTGTATTCCTTTTGCCTGCTTCACTTACTGCATTATTGTTTTTTCTCCTTTCATTAATTAAATTCAGTATCTCATCTGTTACCCAACGATTTCTACTAGCCCTCGTCTTTCTATCTACTTGATCCTCTGCTGCCTTCACTATTTCATTCCTCTAAGCTACCCATTCTTCTTCCACTGTATTTCTTTCCCCCATTCCTGTCAATTGTTCCCTTATACTCTCTCTGAAACTCTGTACAACCTCTGGTTCTTTCAGTTTATCCAGGTCCCATCTCCTTAAATTCCCACGTTTTTGCAGTTTCTTCAGTTTTAATCTACAGTTCATAACCAATAGATTGTGGTCAGAGTCCACATATTCCCCTGGAAATGTCTTACAATTTAAAACCTGGTTCCTAAATCTCTGTCTTACCATTACATAATCTACCTGAAACCTTCTCGCCGGCCGGAGTGGCCGTGCGGTTCTAGGCGCTACAGTCTGGAACCGAGCGACCGCTACGGTCGCAGGTTCGAATCCTGCCTCGGGCATGGATGTGTGTGATGTCCTTAGGTTAGTTAGGTTTAATTAGTTCTAAGTTCTAGGCGACTGATGACCTCAGAAGTTAAGTCGCATAGTGCTCAGAGCCAAACCTTCTAGTATCTCCAGGTTTTTCCATGTATACAACCTTCTTTCATGATTCTTGAACCAAGTGGTAGCTATGATTAAGTTCGGCTCTGTGCAAAATTCTACCAGGCGGCTTCCTCTTTCATTTCTTAGCCCCAATCCATATTCACCTACTGCGTTTCCTTCTCTTATTTTTCCTACTGTCGAATTTCAGCCACCCATGACTATTAAATTTTCGTCTCCCTCCACTACCAGAATAATTTCTTTTATCTCATCATACATTTCATCAATATCTTCATCATCTGCAGTGCTAGTTGGCATATAAACTTGTACTACTGTAGTAGGCGTGAGCTTCGTGTCTATCTATGCCACAATAATGCGTTCACTATGCTGTTTGTAGTAGCTTACCCGCGCACCTATTTTTTTATTCATTATTAAACCTACTCCTTCATTACCCCTATTTTATTTTGTATTTATAACCCTGTATTCACCTGATCAAAAGTCTTGTTCCTCCTGCCACCGAACTTCGCTAATTCCCACTATATCTAACTTGAACCTATCCATTTCCCTTTTTAAATATTCTAACCTACCTGCCCGGTTAAGGGGAATCCATAGAACGCCAGTTTTCTTTCTCCTGTTAACGAAGTCCTCCTGAGTAGTCCCCGCCCGGAGATCCGAATGGGGGACTATTTTACCTCCGGAATATTTTACCCAAGAGGACGCCATCATCATTTAATCATACAGTAAAGCTGCATGCCGTCGGGAAAAATTACGGTTGTAGCTTCCCCTTGCTTTCAGCCGTTCGCAGTACCACAACAGCAAGGCCGTTTTGGTTAGTGTTACTGGGCCAGATCGGTCAATCATCCAGACTGTTGCCCCTGCAACTACTGAAAAGGCTGCTGCCCCTCTTCAGGAACCACACGCTTGTCTGGCATCTCAACAGATGCCCCTCCGTTGTGGTTGCACCTACAGTACGGCTATCTGTATCGTTGAGGCACGCAAGCCTCCCCACCAACGGCAAGGTCCATTGTTCATGGGGGGGATTGTATATCTATATATGTAAAAACAAACGTGTATTTCAGGCCAGTGAAGTTGCATCATAAATAAAAGAAGCGAAATGCATACAGCTAAAAAAATACTGCCTTTTATTTAGTTGCAAAGACTGAACATACCTCCACAAACAGCGAATATTTTACACCGTTGAACATTGGCAGTTGCCGTTCCTCATTCGTGAATATAAAATTGTTTAACCAGCCAGTGACGGACGTTTCCGTTCCGGCAAATGTTGCAGACGCTTTTCACAGTTCGCTGGAGTTGTCTGGAACTTTCGCTGCTTATGCGCTACGCAGTTGCGTGCTCTAGCGTAATCTTCGCTGCGGGTGAAAGTACGACAAGCGGCACTCACTTGCGTTTCACAACAGCAGGGGACGAGTGCGTGCTCCCACTCCAGCATCACTAGATAACGGCAAGAGCTACACGCCCAACAGTCGCTTCCGTTCACCGTTAGTCGATCACCATGAGAGCATCGCTAATGTTGCCTACTCTCTATCAGAGACTGCAACGCAAATTATGTTATCATATGAGACAATATCCCTGAATATACAGGGCGATTCCATGATGATATTGAAAACTTTCAAGGATGCTAAAACTACACTAAACTCCACCCGAACAGGCTATGAAGGCCAAACGGTACCGACGGGCCGCCGTGTCATGCTCAGCCCACAAACTTCCTGGATGCGGATATGGAGGGTTATGGGGTCAGCACACCACACTCCCGGCCGAATGTCAGTTTACCAGACCGAAGCCGCTACTTCTCAATCAAGTAGCTCCTCAGTTTGCCTCACAAGGGCTTAGTGCACTCCGACTAACAAGAGCTCGGGAGACCTTACAGTCACCCATCCAAGTTCTAGTCCAGCCTGACAGCGCTTAACTTCGATTATCTGACGGTAACCGGTGTCACCGCTGAAGCAAGGCCGTTGGCTTTCAGGGATGATGGAGAAGGTTAAATATATCAAAATGGTTCAAATAGCTCTGAGCCCTATGGGACTTAACATCTGAGGTCATCAGTCCCCTAGAACTCAGAACTACTTAAACCTAAGGACATCACACACATCTATGCCCCAGGCAGGATTCGAACTTGCGACCGTAGCAGTCGCGCTGTTCCGGACTGTTAAATATATCAATTCGAAGCAAGGGACCATGGTCCGGAAACGACCGAGTCGAAAGTTATAAGCGAAAATCGTTCTGATACCGCTGACAATAGAATTGAGCCGTGCTGCAGCTCGCATTGGTGCTGTTTGTAGGTTTCCGCCCTCTGCTCAAGGCCAAACGGTATCGTTGGCATGGTTGCGGTTGTTTGTCTTCTTCTCGTGTTGACTGGCGCCACTGGGTTTCGCAAGCGTTGCCTGTCCGCTAGTGGCAGCAGCGGCGGTTATCGATATGTAGTAATTGTTGCCCTATCTTTGGGGCGACGTCGTTGTTTTTCCGGGTTCTGTGAGTGGGTCAGTTCGGTTGGGGACTCAGGAGGAGCCAGGTCCGCGCAATGCGGGAACACGTCAGGACTGCTGGCGGCACGCATGGACTGCCGGATGGAAGGGCTGTGGTCACGAGGGTGCTCGACCTCGTCGTAAACCGAATCTAGCAATCCTTAAGATGAGTGCATTTCAGCCCAAGTAGAGAAACGTCCACCACTGTGATATCTCGCGATTCTCCAGTGACTTGGGTTCGTGTTGTTGCTCGTAGTGTTGCCGAGGCAAAGAACAGCGAGTCGAGTGCTTGGAGAAGGTGGATCTGATTAGCTTTCCTCGACTTCTTATTACTATTTACTGCATTCAACTTGTTACAATTTGTTAAGTTGAACCAGCGGTAATTTTTCTTGCCTGGTGGCCGCTAACCCCTCAGTTACCTGCCCTGGGGGTTATCGTATGTAACGGCAGTGTACATTTCCTCGCCTTGCCGCTGCTGTCCGGTAAGGCGTGTAGTTTTGACAGTTTTCTTGATTGTAGGCCGGTTGGTGATTCCTCTACTCTGGTGGTAATGGTTCCTTTCTCGTTCCGGGGGCTCTAAACACAGTATTCTGGACGTAGTGCAGACCGCCGATTCTAGGCGCTTCAGTCTGGAACCGGGCGCCGCTACGGTCTCAAGTTCGAATCCTGCCTCGGGCATGGATGTGTGTGGTTAGGTTTAAGTAGTTCTAAGTTCTATGGGACTGATGACCTCAGATGTCAAGTCATATAATCCACAGAGCCATTTTTGAAGACCGCCGGTTCCGGCTTTGACGTATTGTTCCATCGTTGCATTTGGTTTATCGGACGTCAGATAGCTTCAGCAAGATTATCATTAGTCATTCGTTAGACTGCCACTAGTCTGAGTTACCCTCTTGTGAAGTGCATGCAATTCTTGTCTGCCTATCTCGTCGCTCGCGAATGTTTGTTGCCGGTCCTTCTCAGAGGTCGATTCCTGGAGCACTGTCTTTGGCCCCTTGTGTTACAAAGTTTACCATCATCTTATTTCACCCGTTTGGCGATCAGTTGCTTGTTTTTTTAATTAAACTTTGCTATTGTATTTGCTAATTTTTTTATATTATTGCCATCCCTGGCGTGTAAGGCTTTCAGCCGTGATTGTGGCCATTTTTCTTAAAATTCTAATTTGGAATTTGTATTTACGCAGTAAGCCTTTAAAATCTTAGTTACTGCCATTGCTGGCGTCTGATACCTTCTGCTGTGTTTGTGGCGACTTGCCTTTAACATTTCAATATCTGTAATTTGTAAGTTGCTGCGAGTTTTAAATAATTCTTAATTTATTATCATTCCTGGCGTGTAAGGTCTTCCGCCCAGATCACAGCGGCTTGTTTATAAAACATTATCTGTTGTATCTGTATTTAATGGTGATTTGCTAAATTGTAGCTCACTGAAACCACTATTATTTGCACAGTTGTTTGTTCCTTCATTAATAACGTGTGGTATTTCATTTATTGTTGAGTCTGGAATTACTAGTTTAAAATAAACTGTGTATAACTGTAAAAGGCAACCAATAGTAACTCATTACGGCCCTGTCCACAATCGTAACCGAATCCTGCCTTCCCTTGACTATCAGGTCTCAACTGGTAGCAGAGCATGGTTACGATTGTAATATCGCCATTTCAGTTACTGTTGGTTTGATTTGTTAAAGTCTGTTAGTGTTGTACGAGTTCTGCCTATAGTATTGTGTTCTGTTTTAGGTGATCAACTCTGTAATGGCGGTCAGGCAGTGCCCCGGGATCGGCCTATTGAGGAAGGACCACCTCACTTATGAGCTGGCGATAAGACGCCAGCCTATTGAGGGTAGTGTTCTAGACTTAGCAATCCGCTTGCGTGCCACCGTTTTTCAGCCGGTCGACGTCACACCGGATGTTGTGAGTGAGACAAAGGCCGCCATTGAGTTTTCGTTTAGAGCAGTTAGGAGTCTTGAGGACAACATCGGCTTTTTAGAGGGCACTCGTCCTAATGGCAGTCAATTAGACAGGGTGCGGGCACAGTTGATACATTTAACCAATCGGATATCTGATTTAAGGGCGTTAAAGTTAGAGGATCGTGATAAGGAATCAATCGCTGAATTGGGGTCCTTGGTTAATAAACTGCAGTTTAAGGTCACATGTTTAGAGCTTGATGGGAAGAGGACGGGAGAGCAGGATTTGTAATCATCCGGGCGGTGCGCCAGCGAGCCCGAGAATAATGCCCTTATGTCCTCCGAGGGGTTAGTCGGGGCGTTTGCTAAATTGCCTAATCCCCTGGTACATCTGTTTCGTGAAGCCACAGAATTAGCTATAGACCGACTCGAGCAAATTAAAAGGTTGTTGCGGTTGTTGGTTCGCCGGCCGCGGTGGTCGTGCGGTTCTAGGCGCTGCAGTCCGGAACCGCGGGACTGCTACGGTCGCAGGTTCGAATCCTGCCTCGGGCATGGATGTGTGTGATGTCCTTAGGTTAGTTAGGTTTAAGTAGTTCTAAGTTCTAGGGGACTGATGATCTAAGGTAATTTTATCTCTACTATATCCTTTAGTTAGAGGCGAGTTGACGACCCTGGTATCCAGGGCCATGGCAGAAGGGTTTTCATTGCAGCAGTTGAGGGAGCTTGTGATCAGCGAAAGATTGACCACGGGAGTTCGTAAAGAGCTCGAGTGTCGCTATATTTGGCAGATGCAGAAAGATAGGGAGGAGTTGCATCAATACGTGGAAAGAGTTAAGACAGCCTGGTTGGCCTTGTTAGTCGACTTGCCAGAACGGGAGTTAGTTTCAATTGTCCTGGGGGTAATGCGAGCGGCGGATAAGTCACATTTTGTTTTTCGTGGTCGTCCCCCCACTTGGGAAGAAGTTTGTGCCGCCGTTGTAGCGATATCCGCGTTGCCGCTGTCGGACGATAGACACAGTGAAGTTAAAGTTCATCCCGTGGCCGTCACCGAGGGGAACTCTGGATTACCAGCATCAGCTGAGTCTGATAGAGGGGAATCGCAGCGTTGTTTCAGGTGCAGTCGAAGAGGGCATTTAGTCCGTACTTGCGTTCAGCCGTTGACACCGAGAGTCAATAAACGACTCCCAGCTGGACAGCGAGCACGGGATTGAGCCTTTAAACCCTAACGTGCCCGTGTCGCTGCTCGATCATCACCCCCACTGCCTAATTTTTGTTCTCGAGTAGGTGGCGAACCTATTTGTGCCCTTTTGGATTCTGGTAGCTCCTTTTAATTGTTGAACTTGGAATGGTTTCCTGAATTTCGCCATCTTGCGAGACTTAGGCCGGTCCCATCTTCGGTGCAGAGATGTCGGATTGCCAATGGGCAGGTGTTGCCTCTGCATGGTTGGGTCCAGGGGAGTGTCTCGTTTGGGGATTTCTCGTGGCCCTTGTCTTTGGCCTTGGTTAAGGAGCTGCCGGTAGATTTGATTTTGGGATGTGATTTTATCGGTAAAACTGGTTCAAATGGCTCTGAGCACTATGGGACTTAACATATGAGGCCGTCAGTCCCCTAGAACTTAGAACTACATTAACTAACCTAAGGACATCACACACCTCTACGCACGAGGCAGGATTCGAATCTGCGACCATAGGGGTCGCGCGGTTCCAGACTGAAGCGCCTAGAACCGCTCGGCCACACCGGCCGGTGGGTGAAATTGGTCTTGCCTTGGATTATTTGGGGTACAGAAGTTCGCTTCTGGTCAGAAATTTGGGTTCTGTGAGTGTATTAAGCGTAAGGTGCATCGAGATGTGGGAATGCTGGCTGTTGATGCTAACGTTTGTGAGTTTGATCTCACCCATCTCTCTTCCCAGCACGCCTCTGAACTAGCGGTTTGTTGGAGAGGTTCCCAGAGGTTCTCTGTTATAGACTGGGGGTTATTAATGTTCTTGACTACCATATTCTTCTGCCTGACCAAATTCCCGTCAGGCAGTCCCCAAATCGTCATTCACCGCCTAAGATGAAGATACTAAGGGGAAAGATCTCCAAATTGCTTGAGCAGGGAGTTATTAGGCCTTCTACATCCGCTTATGCCTCCCCTATATTCCTCGTCCCTAAGGATCAGAGGCGGGACTTTCGGCCTGTTGTTGACTACCGTCGCCTGAATAAGAAGGTTGTCCTCGAATCGGTTCCTTATCTGAACTTCATATCTCTAATTGGTTTACTGTGCTCGACCTGAATCAAGCCTATTATCAGATTCCCTTAGCCAAAGAATGTAAACACTTTACAGCATTTTGTACTGATTGGAATCTGAGTTTAATAGGGCCCCCTTTGGTTTGGTTACTGGCGCAACCGTTCTTACCCGTTTGCTGGATAATATTCTTGGAGACTTGAAATTTGTGTTTACAACTACCTGGACGGTTTGGTAATTTATAGTCGTTCGTTTCAAGCGCATTTGGAACACATCCAGTAAGTTTTTGCTAGGTTGCAGGGAGCCGGTTGGACTGTTAAACCCAATAAGGTGACATTATCCAGGCAGCAGGTATCTTCCTTAGGTCACCTAGAATCAGGCGAGAGTATTCGCATTGATCAGGAGCGGACTAAGGCCTTGAGAGCCCTTCTGCCGCCCACTGATAAGCGAGGAATTGCCAAGTTCATAGGGATGGCGAATTATTTTAGGCGTTTTGTCCCTAATTTTGCTCATTTGGCGCCTCCTTTAAATGAATTGCGTCGAAAAGAAAGGTGGGAGTTTTGAGTGGGGACCTGTTCAAGAGGCCGTGTTTGATCATATTAAGACGGCTATAGCCAATCCTGCGGTTCTCGGAGTGCCTGATTTTAGTAAGAAATTTATTGTCCAAAACAACTCATGTAATGCTGGAATTTCGGCAGTCCTCCTCCAGGAGTTCCAGGGTCAAAGGCAGCCATTAGCATACGCGACTCGTCGGTTAACCAGCGCCGAGCTTAAATATTCTGTTTACGGTTGTGAGGCATTGTCCGTCTTGTTCGCGCTGGATAACTACCGGTTTTATCTCAAACATAATTTCAGCTAGGGACTGACAATCAAGCCTTAAGTTGGGTACTAGCCAGGCAGCGTATATCTGGCCGTATTGCCAGGTGGGCGGTACGCATTTCGGCGTTTCAAGTTAAGCACATTAGAGGCACTGAGAATATGCTCGCTGACGTCGTCATCCGTATGTTGACTGAACAACCATATAGTGAGGGCGCCAAAGAAGCTTCGGAAGGCAATCATAGTTGTGTCGTGTTAGGCGATATTCCTCATTTGTTTAGTGACACTGTCGACCATCAGGATCAGGACCCCACTTGGGGACCCATTAAGAAACGGCTTTCGGCGGGGGAGCGTTTGGATGAATACATAATCACGAAAGACGTTTTGTGTAAAAGGTTGGAACGTACCAAGGAGATTAAGATCTTCTACCATTCACCCTAGTACGCCCCGTTTTCCATTATTTTCATAACTCGTTGATTGGCGGGCATTTAGGGACCTGTAAGACCTTGCAGAAGATTAAGGAGCATCTGACTTGGCCGTCTATTGACCGAGACGTTAGAGGAATGGTTTCTCGGTGTCAGTTGTGTCGCGTGGCCAAACCGAATAACGCTCTTCAACAGGGGTTCCTTAGTTCTGAGCGTGAATCTTGTCCCATGGACAAACTCTATATCGATTATGTGGGGCCCTTACCTCGCACCAGAAGAGGCCATTGATGTGTATTAATTACTATCGACGCGTTTTCGAGGTTTACCTGGCTTCTTCCGAGTCGAAATGTGACTGCTGCCACCACCATTGCGCATTTAACTAACGTATTTAGTATTTTTGGACCTCCTAAGCAAATCGTTAGTGATAATGCGCTGTCCTTTCTTTCAGCTCCCTTCAAGGTCTTCTGGTTTCAAAGCGTTGTTAAGGATGTAACTACCACTCCGTATTATCCGCTGGGGTCCTCTGTGGAAAGGGTCAATCGTAACCTTAAATCCGCACTGATTATCTTTCATCAGAAGTCTCCCAGTAACTGGGATTCCAGTCTGCCTTGGCTTAACTTTGCCTTCAATACCGTCAGGCTTTGAAGGCTTCTCCGGTTTCCTTGATGTTTGATTATCCTTTTAATTCTCCCCTTTCGAACTACTGGGGGATTCAACATCTAATTCCTGCGGAGATCACCCGTCAGGTCGTCAGAGAAAACTAGAATCGTGTGAGGCGCAATATGCTCAGGGCCAACAACAGACAAGCTGGTCGCTATCGACGAGCGTTCAGGGGTAAGCCGGGAGATCAGGTGTAATTTTCCTGGGAGGGAGGTGCGTGTTGACAACCTTGGTAAGTTTACTCCTCATTTTCTGGGTCCGTGTACGATTATGCGGATTTTAGGCCCAGCTAATTTTCTGGCTAAGGACAACCATACCAGTAAGCAATACCGGGTCCACATTAATCAAATTAAGTTTGATTAGGCCGCTAGTTGAGTTTATCCCTGGGTTTGTCCTTGAGAGGGGGAGGTTGAGCCGTGCTGCGGCTAGCGTTGGTGCTATTTGTAGTTCTTTTTAAAACGTTTTCTGTTTTATCTATATTTAATGGTGATTTGCTAAATTTTAGCTCACTGAAAACACTATTATTTGCGCAGTTGTTTATTCCTTCATCAATAACATGTGGTATTTTACTCTAAAATACATACCATAAGAGCTATGAGCACTTGTTCATCTTCGGTACTGTGTAACACATTGCTTCCATTGGACGAGTGCCCATAGCTCTAAAGGTATACATTTTTCAGCCCATATTTATGGACATTTGTTTTTTGTTTTAATCCATACTACCTGTTCCAAAAATATATAAACCCAAGAACTTGCAATAGAAGATGTATTTCACCTCATCGAAGATGAACAGATGTTCACAGCTCTTAAGGTATGTATTTTAGAGCCCATATTCACTGGACATTTTTTCTTGTTTTGATTCATTTACATCCTCAAAAAACATGGAAACCAGCGAGCTGCCAGTAGAAGAGAAGTGTTTCGCAGATAGAAGATTTGATGTTTACTAAATGTTTCGTTCTTGCTTTATCCATACTTCCACCTCTGAAAGTTGCCTAACGTGCAGTCTTAACCACAAACAGTGCCTGTAGATGTATTCCATTGTCAGAGGTCTCAGAACGATTTTCGATTACAACTTTCGACTCAGTATCCGGACCGGCGTCGCTTACCTCAAATTGCTACAGTAAACCTCCTCCGTCATCTCTGACAGTTTGTAACATGACATCGGAATTGCTCTGTATGTCTATACAAGGTGCCTCAAACCTTTTGTCGCGTCTGGCCATCCTGATCTCCCTACAGCGCTTAAGGCAATTGCAGGGATGGTTCCTTCGCAAGGGCATGGCCACTTTCCTCCTCCATTGTTCCCTAATCCGAGCTTGTGTTCTGTCTCTAATGATCTCGTTGTTTCCTCCTCCTTCTCGTCAATGCTTTTGGGTCAAATTGAAACAGGTAATAGCAGATCCACAACCGGTTATACTGAGAATCGTAAAAAATGGATATTTACTTCTGCTTTGGACATACACAGAGTACACCGCCTAACAACATTGTAGCTCACAGTAATTGTTCAAAGCGCCGACAGCCAGCCTCAATGTATTTGCAACAGTGCATGCAGTTCTGCCACACTCTCGGAAATATCCCATGTGCCTTTTGTGTACTGGAACAGGCAGCAGGTATTAAACAGTGTACATCCTCTATCATCAAAGAGACATGGTGTACGCGACGTAGCTCATAGCACGTTTGTCATGTGATGACCGCATTCGTCCCACCGGCGCATTAACCTATGCCTCACACACACCACTATCCCAGACATCAGTTGTCCACTGCATCAGACAGCTTGTGATGTATCCATGATGAAGTGTATTACAGTGTACAGTGCATGACGCATAGTCAAAGATGGAACGTTACTCGTCTCGAAAGTTGGCAGGCATGCGTTTAACGTACGCTGCAGCAGGATATATTGTTCGGAAAGCAGCCCGAATGTACAGAAAACACATTCCCAACAGGTGTCATCCTAATTGGAAGAAGTTTATCTCAGTGGATACCAAGTTACGAGAGAAGGTGTCATTCACGCCACAGAGAGCCGGCCAAGATTCTCAGCAAAGACATATCTAAACACCAGACTTTTAAGAGATGGCGTTGGATCGTCTGGGCCACGCCACCCACTTTGGAGAATATGTATACATGCTCGAAGCGAACTCCATCAACGTCTGTTAGTAGAGCGATGAGAAGATTTGTTTTGCCACAGTTCAGTGGACCTACAATTATAGCTCATATGCTGTCTGGGAGGAGCACTCCATTCTTCTTAGTCTTCTCCGTATCTTCATCGTCGCAGGACCAGTCACCCACAACAAAGTCCTTGGGGGGAGGGTGCTTCACCCACCCTGCCATGATACCTACTGTGTGAGGTCCTGACATGCAATAGGCTTTTATATGAAAGAAAAAGAAAATGTGCGTAATCACATGTGACATTATAGGCAGGGTCATTTTATCTAGAGAAATAACACAAATTTTAGATGATAAACATATTTCTTTATTCACAATCTACAGTTATACACAGCATTATCAAAAATCAATTGCTTCTTTTTTAATTGGTGCAGCAGCAGTACAGTATTTGGAAAATAGCTGCTTCTTATATCCCTCAAATTCTGCACGTATATCTCGCAAAGTTATTGGTGCATTGCAATAGGCTGGTATTCCATCAGTAAGCTTTATTTCAACATTTTCCACACCTATTCGGCGAATAACACAAGATTTTGGCATTACATTTATACAGGTACTAAAACAATGATCTCTATCTTCTATGTGAATGCTGCATGTGTGAAGCCAGTTAATGATATCAATGTATACAGCTTGAACATATGGGAACCATCTATTTAGTCTATCCATTGTAATAGTTATAGCAGGGTCTAGATTGAAAAAGTTATCAACAGTCGAGTGCTGCATGTAGATAGTCTGACCCTCAGCACTTTTAACTCGTTGTGTAGCATCATCATACATTGATAATATACTCACTCTTAGGCCTCCACAGTAGATGTCCTGGTAGGACTGGGACAGAACATATTCTGTAGTCATATGCTTCTTAATGTATAGTTTTGCATGACAGAGTTCATTCCACTCATAGTCTGAAAACAGCACATCAAAATTTTTCAGCACATTTTCGAGCACTAACACAGATGACAATCTACCGTCTTGTGAAACTTCAATTCCCAGATGAAGACTTTTGAACCACTAACCGTTATAGCATGAGGCGAATAGTAAAGGTGGCAGTGAACTGGAGGTCGGTATCTTCTCATCCACAACATCCACACCAGTGCTGTTCCTGCACTGATACTGGTCCAATGGACGGTGCATACAATGGGGCCAAGTACGACGTTGCACCTCAACAGTATCGAGCGGCACAGACAATAGAGTCTCATTATCATGAGCCAACACGCTGATAAGCTGTGTTAGAGGATCCGCTGATGGCACAGGTGTACATCCCTGTGGGGTGGAACCTGCCGCCACCACCAAGTTGGAGGGGGGCTCTATGGATACATCTGGCGGATAGAGAGTAAAGAATAAATATCAGCATTATATGTCACTGTTAAAGAAATATTAATAATAATAATAATAATAATATAGCACGATAGATACTTACTATTCTGCTGCTCCCTTCTCCTGTTCTGCTGGTGCTTCATTATCCTATCTGAGTGACGAAGATAGATTTTGAGCAGCTGCTGGGCCTCCTTATATACACCACGTCTGCGTCATCATGATACTGTGATCCTATTGGTTGAACTGTATGATCACGTGACCTGTCACAGTGCTCTCTAGTGGCGAACTCGTGAACTAGGTCAGTTCTTTGGTCAGCTGAATCAGAGGCAGTTGTCTCTTATGGATTGGGAGCTTATATGTAGGTTTTAGAAATGATAGATAGTTCCAGCAGAGGCAGATGTTTGCATGTGTTGTGTAATGCATCTTTAATGCATCTCAAAGCAAGGTATTTATTTGCAGGACCGTATTCTTCCTCTTCATATGTTCAAACATTAATGCTCGCTTCAATCCTACATATAGGATGCTAAGGGGGTAGTCCTCAGCTGTATGCTTACAAGCAACTAGGCTGTTAAACTCGTCCCAGTCAAACACCAATAACTCATCGATATAACACATTCTGCATGACCACAAGGATGGAGAATGAGCAGCTACTCTTCAATGGTATATTTCACATATACGAATATGCTTACACCAATGCGAATTGACGTCAACTGCCCGCCCCTTCCGTTTTGGGAGAGAGAATGCTTCATGTTCAATATCTCGGCAGTTTGCACATGCGCCTGAGCATGTACTGGTTATGACATGCATCTTGGCTCCACCCCTCAGCACTGTAGCAATTTGGTGAACTGAGTTCTTATTCTTATTTCTCCTACACTCGTCCTTTATCATACTCTTCCATACCTCATGTAGTGAACTGTGGCTGCAGTCCTTCGAATGTGTGCATGTAATGCAGCTATTTAAAGCTGCTATATCCTTCACATTCACCTTGATGATCAAACACATGACAGTGGTTCCACAACGACAGTTCAGCAAGGACTGAATGTGTGCCACCAATTCTGGTCAAGTGAGTGAGGAGAAAAAAAAATTCCGCAAAAGCCGCCATTTTGGAAAACGGTACTCGCATCATCAGCTGACATCAGTCACCATTTTAGATAGCGGTACTCACGTCATCAGCTGACGTAATGGCCACCATCATGGATAACGGTACCCGGGTCATCAGCTGAAGTCACGTGACGTCGCGTACTTGCGTCATGGCCGCCACTTGGATTTGGGGTGTCGTCGCCGCTGGGGTGACGCCCACCATGGGGTGAAGCACTTATTGCTACTCCCAGGTTCGATTCCCGATACTTCCAAAGATTTTACCCTCATGAGAGGACTGGTACAGGGTACACTCAGCCTCATGACGCCAACTGAGGAGCTACCTGACAGAGCAATAGCGGCTCAACAGTCTGGAAAAACTGCAAAACGGCCGGGAGAGCGGTGTGCTAAACACATGACCCTCCATACCGCATTCGCAAGACAGAGGATGACACGGCGGCTGGTGAACCTCGCTTGGGTCTTCACGGCGTGTACGAGGAGCATATTATGCAGTGTGGTTACAATTAAACGTTCGCTACTTGACAGAGCTCCCCTGAAAAACTAGTGATCGTAGGGCAATGAAACACGTGGAAGGGGAATAACTAATAAACCATAGAAAGAAACACATTTAATCTCCACATTGAAGCGTAACATTTGTCTATTGCCTACCATGTCTACGTTCCAGGTTACAAACGCTGCTCAGTATGATGACTATCTACATCGACAACCTGGATCCACACTAAAGAATGTTCTACTGTCGGCCGAAACATCTCAGGTGAGATGTTAGTGATTTCCAGCCTCCAACGTTTGCTGGTCCGGTTGACAAACCCTGTCGTTCTGGTAATCCTACAGCCAGAAATCACACGCATTCATATCTGGTGACCTTGGTGGCCACGCAGTTTGGAACGATCGGCCAGTGATTCGGTAACCGAGTGAGATCACGAACAATGTGAGGTGGAGCTCCAACGTGCATCAAAACCGCTAGGTCAAAAGCATCTCTCTCCTGTAGCGCAGGATCAAATGTTGGCGAAGCAGAGCACGGTAACATATGCCATCACTCTCCGTGTCCTTGGGTCTGAGTTGCTCTTACGTCGCCGTGCCAGTACCGGCACCTAACGGCAAGTCGTGACACTAACAGTACTAACAACACAAATCCCGAAACGCACAGTCTGAACATCATTCCTATGAAGCTGCTTACCCAGATGGTAAATATTTTTCCGTCGACACCGGCTCAAGTAGTGGAAGTTTAATTACAATCACCCTGTAGGTCAGCGCCACCGATTCTCTATTTACTTGTGGTTTGGAACTGTATAAGGTCAACTAGAAGGACCTTGTCTGGTGCCACCCCATTTCGCCGCAGTTGTTGGAGTACTGTACTTCTTGTTGTTCACCAACTTATATGGTTTCATAGCTACGGAACACCAGCCTACTTCGATACTACTGTCCGTTAGCAGCTGAACAACAGATAAGGTGACGCTGTCCCATGGCCAGAAAGCTCACTCATACGGATTATTTCCTTGCTGGGTAACATGAAACTTCATGAGAAATTGAAGAGGAATTGCTTAGCAGAGCTCTAACTGCCTTCTCATTGTACAACAAAAACATCGACATTTGTGTGTGTCAAAATGTTATGCGCCCATGTATTGCATGCGTTGAGACTGGCAGCCCTCACCTTAAACAGTACTGTAAGTGAAATTAAGGTGCTACGGCGATACATCTCTGGCTTCGACCCACGTCAGTTGGTTACGTATGCACGAGCTTGTGTCCGAGTGCTCGACGGCCATTGTCATCAAGTGGTGCGACAGACACCACTCGACAGTTGCCGGGGAACACCGTGTCCGAAAGCACGTCGATACCAAACAACTTGACGCGGATGGACGTCCGAGATTTTAATCAGCTGTAATAAGCTTCAAGTGTTTGCTAAAAGATGCAAGTTGTTAAGGCGACTGGCTCGTGAACACAGGGGGGAAAACTTGAAAAGTTTGCCGGATTTCTAAGTAGTGTAGCTCAAACAATAAGAGTTATGAGCCCATGTAATGCTTACCATCTTTTGAGAGATATTTTGGGAACAACTTGATGTATGAACCGCAGATTTTGGTCACACACTTTTTACATCACTGAAACATAGCATGGCATCCTGCACACATGTTTTCAATGTATTTGGCTCTACCAGAACAAAAATGGTTCAAATGGCTCTGAGCACTATGGGACTTAACATCTAAGGTCATCAGTCCCCTAGAACTTAGAACTACTTAAACCTAACTAACCTAAGGAGATCACACATAAAGGCCCAAGGCAGGAAGCGAACCTACAACCGTAGCCGTCGCGCGGTTCCAGACTGTAGCGCCTAGAACCGCTCGGCCACTGCGGCCGGCTCTACCAGAACAGTTTTTGGTATCCGTTCCCATATATAGTTGTTAGAACTTTCATTTGGGTTTTGACTCGTATTGTGTAATTGCTTTTCTAATAGTCTTAGGTCACTATGATGTCAGACACTAAAAAGTCCTGAAAACAAACATGTGAGAACAAAATTCTGTTTTTAACAGAAATGAATAAGTGACATGAAGGTGTCGTCATGTGTGCAGACACTTTTAAATTCCTTTAATTTTGGGCTTTCTTCGGTACAGTTTCCTCCAAGTAAACTTTTTCTTCTTTAGTAAAGTACAAAATTTATGTAAGGCAAAAATTTAAAAAATCTTTTTTTTTTTTACACTTACGTTCTGGTCCATTGATTACTAACTATTCATGTCGCTTATTTCAAAGTTAAGCTATCTCTGCGAGACGGCCACTGTGGCCGAGCGGTTCTAGGCGCTTCAGTCCGGAATCGCGCTGCTGCTACGGTCGCAGGTTCGAATCCTGCCTCGGGCATGGATGTGTATGATGTCCTTAGGTTAGTTAGGTTTAGGTAGTTCTGAGTCTAGGGGACTGGTGACCTCAGATGTTAAGTCCCATAGTGCTTAGAGCCATTTGAACCATTTTTTTTTTTTTTTGAACCTATCTCTGTGATCTGCGTAATTTTGATCCCGGTCTTTTGGAACTCCTTGCATAGGTTAGAAAGCCACAAATCGAACAAAAGTTCGACTCGGTGTGGCGTATATCACGTTCTCGAGCGAATGAATAGTCTCATGAAATGTTGGTTTTTGGCAGAGAATTTTTCCTACTAGTGTCAAAAATTATTTATGTATGTCATTAATAGATGATTGCATGTTCAGTTCCACTCTTTGTCAATGGTTTTCTTATTGGGCTGCCGTTATTTCGTGTTTTAATAAATGTGCGAGTGAAGAAGTGGAAAAAGGTTGGCTAAAGATTGTAGTTCTATAGATTAACATCCGGAAAAAGTCAAATTCATACTAGTTTATAGATTCTACACCACGTTATCGTTCTCACAGATGAAGTTTTTAAAATACATTTAATTTACATAGAAACTTCCTGGCAGTTTAAAACAGTGTGCAGGACTGAGACTCGAACTCGGGACTTTTGTCTTTCGCGTGGAAGTGTTCTATCATCTGAGCTACCCAAGCACGACTCACGACACGTCCTCACATCTTCAATTCTAACAGTATCTTCACAGAAGAGCTTCTGTGACGTTTGGAAGGTAAGAGACGAGGCACTGACAGAATTGAAGCTGTGCGGAGGAGTCGTGAGTCGTGCTTGCGTAGCTCAGCTGGTAGAACATTTGCCCGCGAAAGACGAAGGTCCACAGTTCGAGTCTCGGTCAAGCACACAGTTTTAATCTGCCAGGAAGTTTCATGTCACCGCATAATCCGCTGCAGAGTGTAAAATCTCATTCTGGCAAATTTACATAGATTTTAGGTTTATGATTTACAGTGCTCATTATTCGCATGTAAGCGGAGAAATATAAGGAAACGACTGAACACCTAGCGAAAAGACATACGTGATTTCAAGCCAAAGCGCCAGTTGCAACGTCGGAGTAGAACGCCAACGGATGAACCTAGCCATTATGAGTAAAATGATCCGAGGAACCTGTCATAACAGCTTTTTACTCGTATGTCTTTACGAGTGATCAGCACACCTTTAGTTTCTCTAAATGAACAGTTGTCGGGTCAGCAGGCGTCAAGTCGTTTCCTTGGCAGTCACAAGGTCACTCATGAAGCGACTGAAAAATATAAATTCAGCAGAGAGGCTAATTTCCAGGTAGTACTGATAACTTGTGAATCACGAGCTTCTTACGAAGAAAATTCAAAGCGCCAGTTATTTGGAGTAGCATAATGGTTACGACAATAGATTCAAATCTTTGAGAGGAGAATTTCGAATCCCTCTGTAAAAGATGTGTTCTTTCACCTTGTAAGTGGGCTGTTTAGGTTTTATTATTGGTAACGCCACCTCTGTATGAAAATCACTGGCTGTGCTGTGTGCAGTCTGTGGCTGCTTTGCATATACTCGCCATTGTAGTGTTAGGCAGCTGGCTGTGAACAGCGCGTAGCGTTGCGCAGTTGGAGGTGAGCCGCCAGCAGTGGTGGATGTGTCATATTATATTGTTCTCTATTAATATCTTTCATTTGCTAACTATCCCTATCAGTAGTTAGTGCCTTCCGTAGTTTGAATCTTTTATTTAGCTGGCAGTAGTGGCGCTCGCTGTATTGCAGTAGTTCGAGTAATATGAAACGTCCCCTTAGAACAATTATACACGACTGTCCTTAAACTGATACACAATATTTTTTTAGCGCAACGCAATCTGACTTTCAAAAATCCCTACAAAAGAATGGCCCTGACTAACATTAACCTATAAGTTTCACAAATCGCTTACCTCACAAAAATCTTGGTTACTCGAACTACTGCAATACAGCGAGCGCCACTACTGCCAGCTAAATAAAAGATTCAAACTATGGAAGGCACTAACTACTGATAGGGATAGTTAGCAAATGAAAGATATTAATAGAGAACAAACACTGTATTTACCTTAATAGTCATAATATATATAGCAGTTCATGACAAATTACAAAACTCCGCCATCTCTCCCCCCACATCCGCCACTGCTGGCGGCTCACCTCCAACTGCGCAACGCTACGCGCTGTTCACATCCAGCTGCCGCTGCCCAACACTACAATGGCAGACAACAATGCAAACTAGACACAGACTGCACACAGCACAGCCAGTAATTTTCATACAGAGGTGGCGTTACCAATAAAAAAACCTAAACAGCCTACTTACATAGCCCCCATGCTCCCCACAAAAAATTTTACAAATTGGTTTTGGGCAGTGGCCAATACAGATTTGAAAAAAATTTTCATAATTACAATAACAAAGAAATCAAATGCACACACTTATTGATACAATGTTGGTCAAAAGCTAAAATTTTCTCACAGTCCATAAAGACAGTCCTGATCGGATAAAATTTTTCATAATTACAATAACAAAGATATCAAATGCACACACTTATTGATACAATGTGGGTGAAAAGCTAAACTTTCTCACAGTCGATAAAGACAGTCCTAATCGTTCATCACAGTAAAATAGCAGTGTTTTTCTCAAAGTCTGAGCAGTAAAAGAAAATGCACACGGTAGTAGTGGATTTCCATGCAGTCTTGAAGAATTAGTGTTGTCCTTCCAACGGAAAGACAGTGCTGACTCTCGACATGCAGACAAGTAATGGGCCACAACAGAGGACTTCCGTAGTTTGAATCTTTTATTTAGCTGTCAGTAGTGGCGCTCGCTGTATTGCAGTAGTTCGAGTAACCAAGATTTTTGTGAGGTAAGTGATTTGGGAAACGTGTAGGTTATATTAGACAGGGCCATTCTTTTGTAGGGATTATTGAAAGTCAGATTGCGTTGCGCTAAAAAATATTGTGTGTCACTTTAAGCACAGTCTTGTATAATTTCTCTAAGGTGACGTTTCAACCTTTTTCTTAACTTACTGGGAATCAACTATGTAACCATGCGTTATACCTCTGCCAAATGGAGATGCCCATGGCTAACGTCCCTTAGTAATACATCTTATAGGAAAAAAACCGTGAAGTGAATTAACAGGATTAGTCAATAATAATTTACACAACAGAATCTCTCTGCAGCCGTGCACTGCAATTACTAGACTCGTTCTGTGATGACATTTACCGTAAGTGTTGAAATCTGAGACATAATGTCGATGAGGCAAAATGTGCTGCAAAAGGTTAAGTGCTGCCTGAAGAGCGGGGCAGGGGAAGTCCAGAATATTGTACTCGGGTTGTGAAACTGTCAGGACAGTTTTGATTAATTTACTTATCTTGCTCCAAAAATCGCAGATAACTGCGTCATCTACATACTTTGGGCACGTGATCAGTGTCTGATGGTTCACGATCAAGTACGTGTCGGCTTATTACACAAGGCCAAATCTGAATAACACATCGGACTGATAAATTGTTTAAATTATTGTTAAGTGCATGAAAAATGAAGACAAAAACCAAACAGTGTAGATTCTCCAAATCACATAAGAATCCTCTCTCCTCAGAGTGCCTATAATATAAGTGACATATACGGTTTTTTTTCGGGAGAACTTATGTATTGATTCTTGGACATATTTTCAGATTTTTTAAAAGAAATTCAGACCTCATTAAGCCTTCATCCGATCACTTCAAGTCAGTCTGTCCAAAATGAGGTTTGTGTATGATGGAAGTCCTGCTATCTGCCGATCTTATTTGAACTCAAAAGACAAATATTTTTTCTAAATCTTAGGTTACTGCGCATGAAATAATAACACAGGTTTTTAAAATTTGACAAAATAATAAAATGATGGACGCTTGCAACAAAGATGCACCTGCGTTTTGGTAAGGTTTTGTGCAGTAACCATTGAATAAAGTACTAGAATAAAAAATTAGTGTCTTACTCCTTGCGGCAATGCCTGAAGAGTAATTCAGCCAATTTTCAGAAACATATCTTCATTGGTGTACCCGCAATCCGTTCCGTCAGCTTGAGAAACACTGTATTTTTTGATTCATTCATTAGTTCTTGCACGAAACGTTATCAAAACACAAATGTATCTTTGTTGCAAACGTCTGTCCTATTATTTCGTCAAATTTCAGAAAACCCGTGCTATTACTCCGTGAACAACAGGCTATAGATTAACAAAATTGTTTCTTTTTGATTTCAGGTCAGATTTGGAGACTGCGGGGTTCTGTCATCGACACACCTCATTTTGGACAGAGCTACTTTAACTCCTCGGACAGGAGGTCTTAATGAGAATTGAATTTCTTTGAAAAAATCATAAAACTCTGTCCAATAATAAATAAATAATGTGAAAAATAGTTTAGGTTTACTGCCTCATTAGTTAAAAAAAAAAAATCGTAAAAGTCTCTTATACAGTGAAGCGTCAAAGAATCTGGTACCGACATGTGTATGCAAATACAGAGGCATGTAAACAGGCAGAATACGGCGCTGCGGCCGGCAACGCCTGCATCAGACAGCAAACGTTTGGCTCAGTTGTTAGATCAGTTACTGCTGCTACTTGTACAATGATAGGTTATCAAGATTTAAGTATGAACGTGGTGTTATGGTCGGCGCGCGAGCGATGGCACACAGCTTGTCCGAGATAGCGATGAAGTGGGGATTTTTCCCGTTCGACCATTTCACGAGTGTACCGTGAATATCAGGAATCTGGTAAAACATCAGATCTCCGACATCGCTGCAGATCCTGCAAAAACGGGACCAACGACGACTGAAGAGAATCGTTCAACGTGACAGAAGTGCAACCCTTCCGCAAATTGCCGCAAATTCCAATGCTGGGCCATAGACAAGTATCAGCGTGCGAATCATTCAACGAAACATCATCGATACGGGCTTTCGGAGCCGAAGGCCAACTCTTGTACCCTTGATGACTGCACGACACAAAGATTTACGCCTCGCCTGAGCTCGTCAGCACCGACACTGGACTCTTGATGACTGGAAACATGTTGCCTGGTCTGACGAGTCCCATTTCAAATTGTATCGAGTGGATGGACGTACACGGGTATCGAGACAACCTCGTGAATCCATGGACCCTGCATGTCAGCAGGGGGCTGTTCAAACTAGTAGAGGCAATGTAAAATTTGAAATTTTCCCGGCGAATCAACTGTTCAAAAAGATTTCGGGCTTGCAGCCGGTCGTCGTAAACTTCATTGCATAAAGCCCGAAATCTTTCTGAATAGTAGAGGCGCTGTAATGGTGTGGGCCGTCTGCGGTTGGAGTGATATGGGACCCCTGATACGTCTAGATACGACTCTGACAGGTGACTCGTACGTAAGCATCCTGTCTGATGACCTGCATCCATCCATGTCCACTTTGCATTTCGACGGACTTGGGCAATTCCAACAGGACAATGCGACACCCCACATGTCCAGAATCGCTACAGAATGGCTACAGCAGCGCTCTTCTGAGTTTAAACACTTCCACTGACCACCAAACTCCCCAGACATAAACATTGAGAATATCTGGTATGCCTTGCAACGTGATGTTCAGAAGAGGGCCCCACCGCCTCTACTCTTCGGATTTATGGACAACCCTGCAGAATTCATGGTGTCAATCCCGTTAGCGCTACTTCAGACATTAGGCGAGTCCATGCAACATCGACTCAAAGGAAAGCCTCGGCGCTTGTTGGTGACGTCACGTCAGCTAGGCACGGCGAACGCCAGGTCTGTTGCAGGCAGGAACGCCTGGGCGTACGTATCACTATAAATCTCATATTTTTGGACAAAATGTTTGGTATTGTTTTGGATTCTGCTGTTTTCTTTAGATGAAAGATTTTCTTACTATCGTAAAGCTACAAATGAAGATCATAGTTCTGTATTACTGTATCCTGTCGAAACAAACGTAGATCGGTATGAGAAGATGCTTTGCCCCGTTGCAAGCTTCGGAAATTTTACATTCCAGTAACTATATTTACTTGATCCATTTTGTTATCGAAACTTACCCCTACCCCCTTACAATTAACTCGTTTCTTTTATTTATTTATTTATTTTCGTTTGACATCGTCACTGGAAATGTGAACTAATTTACATGTGTAAATGTCCAACTGTTGCGTCATTAGATTACAGTCGTTTTCAACGAAAGGAATTCGAAATAGGAAACAAAATATCTTCATACATCGAAAATACTGCTGAGCTTAAACTTTTTTAAACGTGCACATTGGAAAAGATAGATATTACCCTCTCGCAACTCAAAGGAGAAACTTAATAAGATAAAAAAAAATTATTTGATAAAACAAGTATCTCTCTTTTGCCTCTTCTTCTGCCCCCACCCCCTCCCCCAACGTGTACAATCGCAAGATATTTCATTAACATTCAGTGCTCCTCACCCCATAGTCAACCAAGATACCTAAAGAAGAGCACCAATATGTTCACAGTTTCTTGTAAAAGCAACCCAGTACAAAAGTAACTTCCTCAGGTTTACAGATAAGGTAAAGAAGCACGAATTCTGTTGGTGCTGGACCATGAAGTTGTTTTTGTATGTCAATCCTTAAAACAGGTGGAAATTTAAGTTCAGGAGTACACTATTTGTTAAGAAGTGTAATGAATTGTACAGTTAATTGATTCCAGAAATCTCTCAGACCAATGTGTGTTGGTCAACTACCGCCAATAGTATCACATTTTCCTGTGTCAGAGACGGAGACACCACCATTATGAGTATGCCTGCAACAGACCTGGCGTTCGCCGTGCCTAGCTGACGTGACGTCACCAATAAGCGCCGAGGCCTTCCTTTGAGTCGGTGTTGGTCCATGCCACATCGTGTTGCGGCACTCCTTCGTGCTTGCGGGGGCTCTACACGGTATTTGGTAGGTCTACCAGTTTCTTTGGCTCTTCAGTGTATTATAGGCTGACTGAGGAGGATGAATTATGTTGGGTGGGTGGTTTGAAAAAAACAGTAAATGCTTCTCCATTTTGTCGAGCCCGAGCTTGTGGTTCATCTCTAATGACCTCTGACTCAATAGTACGTTAAACACTAATCTGCCTACTTTTCTAAGCCTGTAGCATCTGCGTAAATATCTTAATCTTACGATTACTCAGTCATTTGCTCGTAAATGTTGCAATCGCCCATACAGATATGTCAAACAGGAAAACCGTTGCATGTATGTCGCAACGTTGTGTGACTCGCGCCACGCATTTCGGCACAGCGCAGCGGTGCTCGCGACACAACAGACTGGTTGCATGTCTAGCCTGCCCCCCCCCCCCCCCCCCACCGCAACCCAGGATGCTGTATACTGCATGTAGACGTAAATGCCAGCACACAGTTCTGCGTCGTTCTCAGAACAGCAACAACAGCGGGTGCTGCGCACTGCACCTGAAAGCTGTGCCTTCCGACCACGACGCTACAGTTCGCGCTCCTCGCGACGGCATAGAAGTGGCCGCTCAATAGAATAAAACCGAGTACTGTCACATTATTGACGAGGAGAACACGACAAGTGCCATAAATCTATTTCCCAGAAACTTATCTCAGTGGAAGATGGGATAAAATAAGATAACATGTGTTGCGGCTTATTCGTAGATACTCGACCTTTTTTGAAGAAAGGACAGTCAAATTTTTCGACGATTTTCGATGTATTTTATGTGCCTTTTACCGCGGAATGTCGTTAGAGGGAACGTTGGCTCAGTGGTTAGCGTCACGGCATCTTAATTTTGTGCTCCTGTTCGAAACCCGACTATTGTTTCTATTTTATTTTATTTTCATTGTTATCATTTATTTACTCATGTCCATAGAAGGCTACTACATGAATGTTTCTTATCAAATTAGATGACACAAGGGCTTTATAGTTGTTGTAAACATAGCTAGATTACACAATAAGTGTCACACATTTATTATACACTATATGTTTGTGTGCTAAGTGGAGGGGTTATAATCTTCTTAAATTCTCGTATTCTGATATATCATTCTCATATCAATTCTTATATTATTTCCAATAAGTTATTTATATGACTGTTCTTCGGGAAGATTTCGTGCATTCCCTTGAACGATACCGATCGTAGAACCATTCATTCGAAACACAGATATTCCGAACACCATGAGCGTCACATGAAGGTAGGTTTGCCAGTGAGATTTCTTCGTATGACTCTCACCCGGGAAACAAAAATATTGTTAACGTTGACGAAAATATCGCTCTTTGGCAGTAATTTCGCAACAAACTACGCAGAGCGGATGACTTTTCCGAAAAGTGGCACTTGCAGTTGATTATGAATCAAGACACACTACAGGAATTTCACCGAAGACAATTTAAAATAATTTTATCATTCTTCAATACGTCAATGCCTCAAAACGGCATACAGCCATAACATACAAATACGACGAAATCGATATGGTGCCCCCAAAGTTGTCGATTGCACGCTCAGCTGCATATCCATTTACACACAGAGAACATACATGGGCCGGCCGGAGTGGCCGAGCGGTTCTAGGAGCTTCAGTCTGGAACCGAGCGACCGCTACGGTCGCAGGTTCGAATCCTGCCTCGGGCATGGATGTGTGTGATGTCCTTAGGTTAGTTAGGTATAATTAGTTCTAAGGTCTAAGGTCTAGGCGACTGATGACCTCAGAAGTTAAGTCGCATAGTGCTCAGAGCCATTTGAACCATTTTGACCTTTGCGCGTTTTGGAAGGGGGGGGGGGGGGGGAATGCCTTGTTGAATCATCTTCACTAGTAGTCGATACTAGGTAGCTGAAAGCGTAGCGACCCCCATATGTCCCCCCACACCATCAGGATGCTTCAGTTCAGCGAGTCCATTCGAATCTCACGATTAGGGTGACTGATTTCGGTGTGTTCTACCGTCCAACCGCCGTAACCCGCGCGGCGATTACAGCGCCACTTACCAAGAATGGAAAAAAAAATTTTCGATAAACCCTAGGTATTTTTGTCGTAGAATCCGAATAGGCAATAAAAACAGAGCAGTTCCTACTTGAAAATAAAAAGTTCACCCCCATGAGAGATGGAAAGTGTTAGTGGGTAGCCAGTTTTTATAGACAGATGTTCCGTTTGAAAACATAAACTTTTGATGTGTAACCTTTTCTTCATACGCTGCATACTCTCGAGATATTCATTTGTTTCAAGTTGAAACAAACAGGACGGTACAGTACATAATGGCAGAGCTGAACGCAGCATGAACCGAAAACGTTTTCCTGATCGTCGCAGTACATTGCCCGTCTTTTCGCCCGACTACAGTAACGGCTGCGACAAAACGGTGTGCTGTATGCGTGGAGGGCTGACTATGGTGCTCCATGGACGAGCACCAAGTATTTTGAACTGTATGTGTGAAAGCATGTGTCGGAGGTACACGGTGTGCAAAGAACAACAGGGTCACCACGCAGCTCCTGTAGAGCACACAGGTTAGGGTCCATTGTCTCTGTTGTGTGCATTCCGATAAGTGGAAGATTTGAAAGTGACCCCGTGTACAAACTTAGTTTACATCCAAATAGTACACTACTGGCCATTACAATTACTACACCACGAAGATGACGTGCTACAGACGCGAAATTTAACCGAGAGGAAGAAGATGCTGTGGTATGCAAGTGATTAGCTTTTCAGAGCATTCACACAAGGTTGACGCCGGTGCCGACACCTACAACGTGCTGACATGAGGAAAGTTTCCAACAGATTTCTCATACACAAACAGCAGTTGACCGGCGTTGCCTGGTGAAACGTTGTTGTGATGCCTCGTGTAAGGAGGAGAAATGCGTACCATCACGTTTCCGACGTTGATGAAGGTCGGATTGTAGCCTATCGCGATTGCGGTTTATCGTATCGCGATATTGCTGCTCGCGTTGGTCGAGATCCAATGACTGTTAGCAGAGTATGGAATCGGTAGGTTCAGGAGGGTAATACGGAACGCCGTGCTGGATCCCGACGGCCTCGTATCCCTAGCAGTCGAGATGACGGGCATCTTATCCGCATGGCTGTAACGGATCGTGTAGCCACGTCTCGATCCCTGAGACAACAGATGGGGACGTTTGCAAGACAAAAACCATCTGCAAGAACAGTTCGACGACGTTTGCAGCAGCATGGACTATCAGCTCGGAGACCATGGCTGCGGTTACCCTTGACGCTATATCACAGACAGGAGGGCCTGCGATGGTGTACTCAACGACGAATCTGGGTGCACAACTGACAAAACGTCATTTTTTCGAATGAATCCAGGTTCTGTTTACAGCATCATGATGGTCGCATCCGTGTTTGGCGACATCGCGGTGAACGCACATTGGAAGCGTGTATTCGTCATCGCCATACAGGCGTATCACCCGGCGTGATGTTATGGGGTGCCATTGGTTACACGTCTCGGAAACCTCCTGTTCGTATTGACGCCACTTTGAACAGTGGACGTTACATTTCAGATACGACCCGTGGCTGTACCCTTCATTCGATCCCTGCGAAACCCTACATTTCAGTAGGACAACGACCGCATGTTGCAAGTGCTTTCCGGGCCTTTCTGGATACAGAAAGCCCTGGCCAGCACAAAAAAATGGTTCAAATGGCTCTGAGCACTATGGGACTTAACATCTATGGTCATCAGTCCCCTAGAACTTAGAACTACTTAAACCGAACTAACCTAAGGACAGCACACAACACCCAGCCATCACGAGGCAGAGAAAATCCCTGACCCCGCCGGGAATCGAACCCGGGAACCCGGGCGTGGGAAGCGAGAACGCTACCGCATGACCACGAGATGGCCAGCACATTCTCCAGATCTCTCACCATCTGAAACCGTCTGGTCAATGGTGGCGGAGCAACTGGCTCGTCACAATACGCCAGTCACTACTCTTGGCGAACTGTGGTATCGTGTTGGAGCTGGATGTGCAGCTGTATCTGTACACGCCATCCAAGCTCTGTTTGACTCAATGCCCAGGCGTATCAAGGCCGTTATTACGGGTAGAGGTGGTTGTTCTGGGTACTGATTTCTCAGGATCTATGCACCCAAATTGCGTGAAAATGTGATCACATGTCAGTTCTGGTATATTTGTCCAATGAATACCCGTTTATGACCTGCATTTCTTCTTGGTGTAGCAAATTTAATGGTGAGTAGCGTATATTTCTTATAAAAACTTTGCCTGCCCTGTCCCCTCTAAAACTCCTACAGTCCTGTAAAAGCAACTGCGACACACCCTTTATAAGCGGAGCTGAGACGAATGTGTGAACATTGTACCGTGCCCTAAGGGAAGTGTGGTGTGAGAATAGCCTGTGCAGAAATGAATATCTTGTAGTATATATTTTAAGTTATAGTTAGCGAGTCTGAAAACGATCACTAACAATTATGTCTTTATGACCAATAATTCGTCAAATATAGACATTCAGAGTCCATAGTTTCACACTAGAGAATGTAAAAAGAAATAATCACTTAAGTACCCAAAGCAACACAAGTCTGACCACAAGTCAGTTAGCTGCATAGCTTCCCCCCACTATATTTGTATGACCCTCACGTTCATAACTCACTATACATTCTTGATATCCACTATAACTTCGAGGACATTGTCAGCTGCTGTCCTGACATGAACATGTAGCGAATCGTTTATGGTTAAATAATATGCACTGGTGAACAATAACATCAATTTGATGGCTCTACACTGCATAGTCGCTGTCTACCAACCATGTGCCCACATCCGTTCGTGTTATGTGACCAATCTGCGAAGCAAAAGCATAATGTGATTGCTGCTATGATCATATGGATCGGCTTACTCCATTCGAGTATGTGATGGAAAAAGATCTCTGGGAAGGACGATGTACTTCTCCTGGAAACATAGGGGTGGATTAGGGTATGCATGGAAGTATACAGGCAATTTTATACTTGAGGTGCATGTGAGGTAGGGATGGAAGGGTAATCGACAACACTGGTGCAATGTACCCTCCGTCATACACTGCACAGCCACTTGCAGTGTATTTGTTTTAGATATGGGATGTTCATAGGTGGCGGGAAGACCTGTGGTGGAGTTGGTAGTTAACCTGAACGTAAATAAATCTATTGCACATTAATAGAACTGGGAATTCTGACACTGCCATCGAATGCTTTTAGCTACAGTAAAATTCCTAGCAGTAAGCATCTGGAGTGATCTGAAGAGGAATACATATGTCAGGGTCAGATTCATTTGCTGGAATCTTAAAGAAAGCAATCCAAACACTGAGGACTGACAGGTCGGTGAGCTAAAACAGAAGGAGGCTTAAATTCATTTGCATAGATTTTTGAGGGAGTGTAATCCAATCATTAAGTAGTAACAGAGTAGGAGTGACTGGCCGCATTTCGTGTTGGCATGCCACCAGGGGATTGTGGCACTACTATTCAGATCGATGTGTAAGAGGCACTAAGATAACTGCTATTGCTAGAAGAAGTATCGACATTGATTGGGTCTGGCTTGTACTTTTTAGTTAATTGGTTCTCAGTGTAAAATAGCTGGATATGTGAGAAGTACTGGATTTGATTCTAATTAAATAAATGCCACTATATATGCGCGTACTACCCATATGGATATACTCTGCTCTAGATGAAATATGGTAGTATGGTAGGTCCGCTATCGAACAGTGTTTGGGGGTAAAAATGTGCAGTGCTGTCATTAAGTCCCAGATCTGCCCCCACTCTTTCCATAGCTCTGAATTATGGAGGTGTGAGGCTGTCACACTAATGTAAATGATTCGGTGAATAGTGTGGGTGCTGGAAGCTCTGTGTGGCACTGTTAGAATTGTATGATGGAGGTACATCATAATTGAAATATTGGTGATGTATTATCTGCAGTGATGTCAACGAAGACTCTGATACCATTATGATGTCGCATATCTAAAGTAGTGATACATGAAATATGATCAAGGAGATTAGGACATATACAGGTATATATTTATATACTATTATTTGATATCGATGAAATGCAGATGTATCAGTTTTTTTTCGTGCAGTCTTCATATAGCAAATGTGCAGCAGTAAGTCTTCCTTGGCTATTAAAAAACTATGTCTGGCCTAGCCATCATACAATGACATACAGACATTCATTTTTACTCAACATGGTCCACACCACGCAGTGGTTTGTGGAATACACATTTATATGTAGGCTCCAGACTATAGCGGGGTTGCAACACTACTAAGCTATTTGGCTACATTATGAGACTTCGTAGGTGATGAGGCATCTGACTACCTTAAAAGAGAAAGTTGGGAGGCATCCTGTGACAGACGTAATACACTTTCAGCACTGCGTGAAGAGTCAGAAGTAAGTTTACTATTCTAGTCCTGTGATGCAGCAAAATGGTTCAAATGGCTCTAAGCACTATGGACTTAACATCTGACGTCATCAGTTCGCTAGACTTAGACCTACTTAAACCTGACTAACCTAAGGACATAACACACATCCATGTTCGGTCGCCGACTTCGAGAGCATCAGTACTGACTTATGGGAAGACTATAGCTTACGTTTTGCGAGTAGTAATGGTGTGTAAAAGTAATTGCGTGGAGGAGGCAAAGGAAGTACATCAAGCCACCTTGTAACGAGAAGTTATGTTTCTTTCCCTTTTAGAAATAAAGCTCTTAATGTGAAAGTGTTGTGTACAGATCAAGTTTGACTTCTGCCGCTTGCCATCGCAACTTCTCTCCTTCCTTGTCTGCGTCAGTGCTGACTCCCACAGTAGCCGACACAACAGAGACTGTTATGAGAACTTTTATAAGGAGGAAGATCGGCAGGCGAGGGGGCTCCCATTCGGGCAAAACGGATCGAACCAACCAGTGGTGAATGGCCCCTATCGTTGCCATTGTATCAGTTAACACGAGGAGGAAATTCGTGTGCTCTATCCTTGGGCTGTATGTCAGATGTCTAGATCCTAAGTGTGTATGCATGCCTTCCTGTATCCATTGTCGCCAACTACAGGCAATGGTGGTGTCCATACGAATGGCACGGCGCACAATATGATACTTGGACGACCCAGCCCCCCACACCTCAGAATGCTGCCCCTCTCGAACTTGTCTAGCTGGAGAAATTGCTGACAGATATGGTGCCTGACACAGTGCACGTTCAGGTGAATGCTGCAGTGATGCTACCTGCTGTCATACTGGACTGTACTGCCAATTCGGGTCCTCTTATGTCAACCGATGGGTAGTATGTCACAGCCCCACTCGTGCCTCTAAAATGCGAAGCTGATCCTGGAAAATCATTGGCGTGGCTGATATACCCACCCCGTTTGCACTGGATCAGTCAGGTCGTTTTAAGTAGAGCTCTTTTTATGATGATGAGTGTAGTTTAAAAAAAATATTAACATGGCTTTTAAAATTACTAAAATGGTTACACAGTGATGGAGCAGAATTTGAAATTGGTGACGCACGGCACTGCACTAAAAGTGGAGTCGCCTAGAAAGGGAGGAGGGGGGGTGGGGTTCTGGCGTTATGAGGTTGGAGTATCAATGGAGAAGCGAGGGGTTGATATTTAGGTATGGATATAATAGACTTCAAATTACTTAAACCTAACTAACCTAAGGACATCACACACATCCATGCCCGAGGCAGGATTCGAACCTGCGACCGTAGCAGCAGCGCGGTTCTGGATTGACACGCGTAGAACCGCTCGGCCACAGCGGCCGGCTGAGTAACGCATTTAGACTTCTCATACCAGCTTCTTCCGACAATGTCATCGGCAGCGCCATTGTGCTGTACACTGATATTGTACCTTCTGATAATATTATGCGTGGCTACCTTTAATAAGGGACTTATATAGATTCTATAAGGGTAAATTTATTGAAAATAATCACCGTGAACTTTACAGGAATACAATTCTGATATTAACGATTACAAAAGATGTGTTTGAAGCTCGTAAATTGAAAGGAATGATATTTGTCGACTTACGAGCAGCTCAGGACACTGTCAGTTACCAGATGCTACTAGTCAAGGTTTACAACCTCACCAAGGATTTTATCCTACCTAGGTTCAACGCAAGTGTACTGTGCACCCCTTGATGCCAATGAGCACAATCTGAGGTTATGAGAAAGGGGGTCTGATTTGGGTGATATATATGGGAGCCATTTGGCTAGTATTCCTCCAACAGCAATACTCCCAACCCAGAAACCATAGCAAGCTGGAGGGGCCATGTGTTGTCATTGGGCAAACATGACTTCATTTGCTCCAGTTTTCCTGTTTCGTCAGCTCTTTCGGAGCCTCCACCAGAGTTGTGAGATGGCGCAACGTTGGCTGGTGTTTTCCACTTGCATGGGGGCTTAATTAAATAATTTGAAAATATTTTTGGTTTTTCGTCGCTGTTATGTCCGATTACGCTGTGTCTCGTAATCGGTTGGCCCTGACTAGTATTATTACGCAATCTGACTGCATAGAATAACAACAAACAATGAAAGAAAATTTTCGTAAACACAGTTAATTAATTAAGTCCCCAGCAACTATAAAACCTACTAAACCAAAGCACAAGTATAACTGTTCTGTATGTGGAAGTATGACTCAACGCACATCTGGCACGGTTCTTCTTCAACAAGATAAGAATTTTTAAATACCAATTTTACTGACGTGATAAAAGAAAATTAAGGAAAGCAGAATTAAACTCTAATACAAGAACACACGCCAGATGCTTTGTTGACTGAACCTGTAATGACGCATTATTTAGGATACTGAAATAAAAAGAAACGGAGTTTGTTACCTCATTTATATTGATGAAATTCACTCTAATCCTTACAATATATCTCACACCGTCTCTCTACTATCACATCTCAACCAGAACTCTCCAATATCACATCTCGGCAATCACTGCCTATTAGCACATCTCAACAAACACTCTCTGCTACAACATCTCAGCACAGACTACCCCGAGTCCTCGACAGGCACTGACTACCACGAGCTCTCGACAAGCACTGACTGTTACGAGCTCTCGACAAGCACTGTGGAGGCGCCTTAATAATACTCTTTGGCGCAATCTCTGGCGCAGTGGCTCAGTGTAGCCACCTTTCACACTTCGTCAACGTCCTAGATAAATATCCTTGCACTATGGATATGTCTTGTTGCTCCATTGAGCCTAGTTGTCAGACTGATGGGCGCTTTTACCTATATGACATCATTTTACTGACTGACACAAGAACATGCATTGTGAAGCTGTGGTGCAACACAATAAAAGATCCAAAAATCATGCTGACAGTAGAAATTGTTGTTTTTAACACGATAGCTGCAGTATTCCAAATTCAATCCACATACTTGAATCAACGATACAGGGTGATGCGAAAAAACATACACATTCTGACACGGCAGATCAGGCATACAACAAATATCAGTAATCACATAGGAACCGGGGTTCGCAAAAACCACGAGGGGGTGCTACGCTCACGTGTCAGCTGGCATCGTCGGAGACTGTTTAATTGGCCCGTACGTTCTCCCGGACCACGTATTCCTGCTAGAGGTTCTGCCGGACTGCTGAATGATGTTCTCATGACTATTCGCCGCCGCATTCGATTTCAGCACGACGGAACCCCCCTGCGCATTGCAGCAAACAAGTAAGGGCATATCTGCAGGCAAACTATCCCGGCCGCTGGATTGGACGCGGTGGCCCAGTCGAATGGCCACCACGATAACCCGATCTGTCCCCAATCGATTTTTTCCCATGGGGTATCTGAAGGGCCTTGTGTACGAAACATCTGTTACATCGCCAGAGGAGATAGTTGCCAGGATTGTTGTGGCAGCAGGGGGTCTTGGAGATACACCAGGTATCTTTGAGAGGGTGCGCCGTTCAATTCCGCGTCGATGTCAGGCGTGTCTCGATGCATCTGTACAAAGCTTTGAGCATTTCTTGTAGCGGGCGTCCGTTTGTAGCAGGTGACTAACTGACTGCAACGCTATTTACGCTACTGGCCATTAAAATTGCTACACCAAGAAGAAATGCAGATGCTAAACGGGTATTCATATTATACTAGAACTGACATGTGATTACATCTTCACGAAATTTGGGTGCATAGATCCTGAGAAATTACCCAGAACAACTCTGGCCGTAATAACGGCCATGATACGCCCGGGCACTGAGTCAAACAGAGCTTGGATGGCGTGTACAGGTACAGCTGCCCATTCATCTTCAACACGATACCACAGTGCATCAAGAGTATTGACTGGCGTATTGTGACGAGCCAGTTGCTCGGCCACCATTAACCAGACGTTTTCAATTGGTGAGAGATCTAGGGAATGTGCTGGCTGGGGTAGCAGTCGAACATTTTCTGTACCCAGAAAGGCCCGCACAGGCCCTGTAACATGCGGTCGTGCATTATCCTGCTGAAATGTAGGGTTTCGCAGGGATCGAATCAAGGGTAGAGCCACGGGTCGTAACACATCTGAAATGTAACGTCCACTGTTCAAAGCGCCGTCAATGCGAACAAGAGGTGACCGAGATGTGTAAACAATGGCACCCCATACCATCACGCCGGGTGATACACCAGTATCGCGATGACGAATACACGTTTCCGATGTGCGTTGACCGCAATGTCACCAAACACGAATGCGACCATCACGATGCTGTAACCGGAACCTGGATTTCCAGAATGAGATTTTCACTCTGCAGCGGAGTGTGCGCTGATATGAAACTTCCTGGCAGATTAAAACTGTGTGCCCGACCGAGACTCGAACTCGGGACCTTTGCCTTTCGCAGGAGAGCTTCTGTAAAGTTTGGAAGGTAGGAGACGAGATACTGGCAGAAGTGAAACTGTGAGTACCGGGCGTGAGTCGTGCTTCGGTAGCTCAGATGGTAGAGCACTTGCCCGCGAAAGGCAAAGGTCCCGAGTTCGAGTCTCGGTCGGACACACAGTTTTAATCTGCCAGGAAGTTTCAGAACCTGGATTCATCCGAAAATATGACGTTTTGCCATTCGTGCGCCGAGGTTCGTCGTTGAGTACACCATCGCAGGCGCTCCTGTTTGTGATGCAGTGTCAAGGGTAACCGCAGCCGTGGTCTCCGAACTGATAGTCCATGCTGCTGCAAACGTCGTCGAACTGTTCGTGAAGATGGTTGTTGTCTTGCAAACGTCCCCATCTGTTCACAGGGATCGAGACGTGGCTGCACGATCCGTTACAGCCATGCGGATGACTGTCATCTCGACTGCTAGTGATACGAGGCCATTGGGATCCAGCACGGCGTTCCGTATTACCGTCCTGAACCCATTGATTCCCTATTCTGCTAACAGTCATTGGATCTCGACCAACGCGAGCAGCAATGTTGCGATACGATAAACCGCAATCGCGATAGGCAACAGTCCGACCTTAATCAAAGTCGGAAACGTGATGCTACGCATTTCTCCTCCTTACACGAGACATCACAACAACGTTTCACCAGGCAACGCTGGTCAGGTGCTCTTTGTGTATGAGAAATCGGTTGGAAACTTTCCTCATGACAGCACGTTGTAGGTGTCGCCACCGGCGCCAGCCTTGTGTGAATGCTCTAAAAAGCTAATCATATACATATCACAGCATCTTCTTCCTCTCGGTTAAATTTCGCATCTGTAGCACGTCACCTTCGTGATGGAGCAATTTTAATGGCCAGTTGTGTAGTAGCCCTGGATGGCCTTCACTACCTCCTGTTCCTATGTGATTACTGATCCTTGTTGCATATCCGGCGTTCCACGTCATTTTGTAAACGTTTTTTTGAATCAACCTGTAAATATGTCATGATATAAAAAAAGGAGGAAGCAGTTAAAACTATAGTTCGCAAATCTCTAACAGAATTTTAGAGCAGAGCAGTGACTGTGAATCACCCCCTTCTACGGAATTTATACATTTTCATAAAGCTTTTCAGTCAATTTGAATGAAATTTTTATTAGTAGCTTTCCACTCAATTTCAATAACATCTGCTCTAACAACCCTTGAGTAGGAAGCACTGATTCAGCCAGTGTTGCTATACTGAAGAATATACAGGTGTCTCTTTTATACATGTGGTTACATCCATTGACTTCAAAAAAGCATGCGATTCTGTAGACGGACAGACAGACAGTATTCCTACCACTGGAAGAAGCAGGTATCGACAAAACCACCAAACAATTAATCGAACAGATACTCACAGACACAACTTCAAAAACTAAATTTCTGGGAGAAGTTTCTGAACCCTTCAGAATCAACACAGGTGTTTGCCAGAATGATGGGCTCTCATCGATTCTCTTCAATCTGGTCTTAGACAAGGTTATGAGAGAGTGGGACAGAGAACTACAAGAGAAAAACATCGAAGGAATCCATCTAGGACAAGGGAGAGGAAGATTTGAGGTGAAATGTCTCGCTCTTGCTGACGATATTGCAGCAATTTCTGAGGACGAAACTGATGCAAAAGCCAGCCGGTGTGGTCGAGCGGTTCTAGGCGCTTCAGTCTGGAACCGCACGACCGCTACGGCGCAGGTTCGAATCCTGCCTCGGGCATGGATGTGTGTGGTGTCCTTAGGTTAGTTAGGTTTAAGTAGTTCTAAGTTCTAGGGGACTGATGACCTCAGATGTTAAGTCCCATAGTGCTCAGAGCCACTTGAACTGATGCAAAGATAATGATAGAAACACTTCACAGCGACAACCGGATTACTTATATCGTATGAGAAAACGGAATACATTGAACATAAACACAACAGAGAGGAACGTATACACAAACGCAACACGGAAACATCAAAAGAGTTGATAAGTTCATGTATGTAGGAGAATGGATACAGTCCAATGGGTTAGATAGCACCACAAGTAAGGAAAGATCACTGCGTGTAGTGGCCGCGCGGTTTGAGGCGTCACGTCACGGACTGCACGGTCCCTGCCGCCGGAGGTTCGAGTCCTCCCTCGGGCATAGGTGTGTGTGTGTGCGTGTGTGTGTGTGTGTGTGTGCGTTGTTCTTAGTGTTGTTCTTAGCATACGCTAGTTTAAGTAGTGTGTAAGTCTAGGGATCGGTGACCTAAGCAGTTTGGTCCCTTAGGAATTCACACACATTTCAACATTTTGAACAAGGAAAGATAGAAGAAAATGTAATTAGCATACAAACTCACCCAAAACCGGTATAATAAAAGATCAGTGATTAATCCGGAAGCGCTTTACGGTTCCGAACGCCTAACACTGAATAAAACAGATGAACAAGAAGAACTGGAAAAGAAAGAAAGGAAAACACTCAGAAATATTTTAGGACCACTAAAGAACAAAGATAACAACTAGACGAAGAAGAGAAATGAATATCTATACAGAAACATAGAAACAATCATAGACACAATAAGCAAGAGGAGATTAAAATTTTACAGTCATATCTACAGAATGAATGATCACAAGCTAAATAAGAAAGTTTTTTACTTCATTTCCAAATCAAAAAACACCACCGGATGGCTGGAAGAGACAAGAAAGGACTTGAAAAAACATAACATCGCAGAAAACACCATATACAACGGGGAAAGTTTCAGGATGCTGATCAATACAGCAAAATTTCCTGTCCAACAACGAAATTCACAACCTAGGAGGGTTTTGTGGGGCGCTCAACTGCGCAGTTATCAGCGCCCGTACAAATTCCCAACATTTTCTCAGTACAATTTCGCCACTTTCATGAATAATGATGAAATTATGAGGACAACACAAACCCCCAGTCATCTCGAGGCAGGTGAAAATCTCTGACCCCGCCGGGAATCGAACCCGCGCTCGGGAAGCGAGGACGTGATCGTGAGACCACGAGCTGTGGACAACAGAAGCAAGCCTTAAGCCAACGCTTGAAGACGTTCTGGGAATATAAAGATTGCACCTTTGTCTCAGGTTCTAAGAGCCTATAATTAGCCAAATGTAATGAAAAAGGGAATAGAGACATGTAGAAGCATCGTCTGCGAAACGTACAGACTATGTGAAGCCACAAATCCCTCTTCCATATGTGTTTGGTTAACAGCTGGATCATTAATCAACATCAACGTTTTTCTTTCTAGAAACGATTTTCAGAAACCGCGTGTAACGTGACATCTGATATGTGCTCAGAAGCCTGCAATTACGTATTGACTTATGTTTGGACTTTCCCAGCAATTCGTTGTCATATCCTAGCGTGTGCTGTTAGTGGTCCACGTCTTCCCAACACGGTATTTCGACGGCGAATTTCAACGTTGAAATATCGTATTTGGAAGATGTGGACCACGGGCAGTACACCCACTTCTAGGAGACAACGTAATGACTTACAGCCATTCTGATGTAGTGCCAGAATACTGCAACAAAGCGCAACTCTTAAAACAGATATAATGTATTGCGTATTACGGTAAGAACAGTCACACTGCTGATACGTGACTATTTCGTAATCCGCTTTTTGCATTATCGCGACTTCTCAGTTAACTTTTATTTCGTCATGTTTCATTACGGCAAGAAGTATTACACTTAAGCATCACATGTGTTATGACGGGTAGACCTATTTTTATAGTTTTAGTTCTTGTTCTGTGAAGAACAGCCAGTTTATGGATGCCTTGACTCCAACACATGAAATTTAGGTATAAATTTTGAAGAGAAATGATGAAGTACAATTCCGACATTAATTATATTTACTTTAACCTTTTCAGCTTACTACCTTGATAGGGTGCCTTTTGATGCCTTCAATCCCACATTGTACAACGGAATTACGAAGTCGACTGATCTCGATTCATTTAGAAATGACGTAGTACAACACCGTAAGATCTGTTTCAGCTATTCTTTAATATGTGATGGTCGGTGACCGTGATCAAATACCTATTGTTCAAACGTCATGAATACAGAAAAAGTTTCAGTTGAAAACGATTTTTTTTTAAATTGTGGTGAACATTCAAGCAATACTTGTAGTTTGGGTGCGACGATGGCAAATCATTAACTCTGATTTCGATTTAACCATCGAAGTTAACATATCTACAGTGGCGCAAAAAGTAAAATACATCTGAACGGACAATCAAAAGAAAATCGAACACCCGCCACAAAGAGACAATGGAATGATTCCATTGAAAAGTAATCACCACACGCTTTAAGACACTTATTCCACTGGGAGACAAGATGATCAATTCCTAGAATGAAATTTTCACTCTACAGCGGAGTGTGCGCCGGTATGAAACTTTCTGGCAGTTTAAAACTGTGTGCCGGACCGAGACTCGAGCTCGGGACCTTTGCCCTTCGCGGCAAGTGCTCTACCAACTGAGCTACCCGTGCATGACTCACGCCCCGCCATCACAGCTTTAATTCCGCCAGTACCTCGTCTCGGTCCGGCACACAATTTTAATCTGCCAGGAAGTTTCGATCAATTCCTGTTTCGTAGAAAGCGGTAGGCCCCTGATTGACCCACAATCGCAAGCACTCTTGCACTTCCTTGTCCGACTGAAACAGAAGTCCACTCATGTCTTTCTTCATGTCGACAAAGATGTGAAAACCACGCGGTGGAAGATACAGACAATACGGAGGATTTTACAGTGTTTCCCTACCAATCCGCTGAAGCGTAGCCTCAGTCCAATTGGCAGTGTGGGGGCGTCCGTGTGACGATTACTTTCGAATGGGGCCATTCCGTGGTCCCGTTGTGGCGGATGTTCGGTTTTCATTCGACTGTATCTCACATATTTTGGTTTCTCCAGTAATAACCACATATAAATTGCTTATTACTGCTCTCTACGCATTTAACGCAACAAGGAATACTCCTCCACATTTGCAGTGGGTTTCTTAACAGCGTAAGTGTTAAAAATTAAAAAACTAAATGTATGGACTACAACCGACAACGATCGTCGAGAATACGATGTTCTTACGCTACCCTATTATTTCGTAAGCATCCTAAATGTTGATCGAGCGAGGTGGTGCAGTGGTTAGCACTCTGCAGTGGCATTCAAAAAGACGTCGGTTCAAACCCGCGTCCGGCCATCCTGATAAAGGTTTTTAATGATTTCCCTACATCGTTCCAGGTAACTGCCGGGATGGTTCCTATGAAAGGGCACGGCCGACTTCCGTCCCCACCTATGGGACCGATGACCCCGCCGTTTTATCGCCTCCCCCGAATCAACCAACCAACCTAAAAGTTGACACATACCGCGTGGAAATGGAAGACATTTAAAGTGTATTTTATTCGTAATAATTGTCTTTCAAAGTAACGAACGGATGGAGTAAAAGCATACGAGAACTGACACAACATGAACATTTGAAAAACCGTACTTGTAGACATTTTGGCTCCCTTACTGAAAGGCATTACTCAACGCTTATCTACAGCAAAGCCACTCTTCCTGCCTTAGCTCGATCCAAAACTTTGCTTCCCCTCCCTCGCAAATTGTTTTAAACGATTAAAAATCTATTCACTATGATAACAATTAGACTAGCTTTTTGTCAAAATCGTTGGTCTATATTTTGTCTTTAACATCGGTGTTACGATGTTTCAAAACTTCATTATCGATCCTGAAATATCGACTATTGAACTCCCTGGATGAATATACTGTAAATGTCGATAATTGTTGACCATCTCGAATTACATCTACAGGGTGTTTGATTATAGTAGGTGCAAAGGAAAGGGGCGAGATGAGGGCAATGAAACAAGCAAATAACCCTAATAAACAGTGACAGCCGGCCGCTGGGACCGAGCGGTTCTAGGCGCTTCAGTCCGGAACAGCGCTGCTGCTACGGTCGCAGGTTCTAAACATGCCTGGGGGCATGTCCTTAGGTTAGTTAGGATTAAGTAGTTCTAAGTCTATCGGACTGATGACCTCAGATGTTAAGTCTCATAGTCTTTAGATCCATTTGAACCATTTTGCTGCATCACAGGACTAGAATAGTAAACTTATTTCTGACTCTTTACGCAGTGCTGAAAGTGTATTACGTCTGTCACCGGATGCCTTCCAACTTTCTCTTTTAAGGTAGTCAAATGCCTCATCACCTACGAAGTCTCATAATGTAGCCAAATAGCTTACCAGTGTCGCAACCCTGCTATGGTCAGGAGCCTACATATAAATGTGTATTCCACAAACCACTGCATGGTGTGGACCATATTGAGTAAAAATGAATGTCTGTATGTCATTGTATGATGGCTAGGCCAGACACAGTTTTTTAATAGCCAAGGAAGACTTACTGCTGCAGGTAGAGCGACAGCAACCGTGGACTGTAAATGTATGGTGCGGAATCATTGGCGACCACCTCATTGTTCCTCACTTCATTGCAGGGGCCCAAACAGCTGCAACATACATCGCGTTGCTACAGAATGATCTGCCAACGTTGCTCGAAAATGTCCCACTGGAAACGCGTCGCATGTGGTATCAGCATGATGGTGCACCTGCACATTCCGCAATTAACACTAGGCTGACCCTTGACAGGATGTTCGACGGGCGTTTCATAGGACGTGGAGGACGCATAAATTGGCCAGCCCGTTCTCCTGATCTTACACCTCTGGACTTCTTTCTGTGGGGTACGTTAAAGGAGAATGTGTACCGTGATGTGCCTACAACCCCAGAGGATATGAAACAACATATTGTGGCAGCCTGCGGCGACATTACACCAGATGTACTGCGGCGTGTACGACATTCATTACGCCAGAGATTGCAATTATGTGTAGCAAATGATGGCCACCACATGTCGGGACACACTCTATTCCACTCCGTAATTGAATACGGAAACCACGTGTGTACGTGTACCTCACCCCTCATGGTAATGTACATGTGCGTCAGTGAAAAAGACCAATAAAAAGGTGTTACCATGTGGACGTAATGTGCTGTTCCAGTCTCTTCTGTACCTATGGTCCATCACCGTTCCCTTTCGATCCCTACGTAATTCGGTGCTCTCCGATACACACGATCGAACAGCGGAGGAGTGGTACTCAAGCGTCAACTTTAGGTTACAATATCTCCGGATGTAATTAACATTTTACAATGCAACAAACAGCACTGATTACATATTTGTTTATATGTCCAGATGTGCTAACAAAACTAACGGGGTTCCATTTAAAAAACGTAGGTTTGTTTTAAAAAACACACTTCCTTGCATTTTTTTATGGTTTGTATTAACCAATTACACTAGCCCCTCTCCTCACGTTCGGTCTGTGGAATCGATTCGTCAGTATTTGATGTGGTTTACGAAATATATCCAGAGGTAATGTTAGGTGACTCACCCTATATATATATATATATATATATATATATATATATATACCAAGAAAAAATGCAGATGATAAACGGGTATTCACTGGACAAATATATTATACTAGAACTGACATGTGATTACATGATTAGAAGAATTACGTGATGTACTGAATGGAATGAACAGTCTAATGAGTATAGAATATGGACTGTGAGTAAATCGAAAAAAGACGGAAGTAATGAGAAGTAGCATAAATGATAACAGCGAGTAACTTAACATCAGGATTGATGGTCACGAAGTAGATGAAATTTAGGAATTCTACTGCTTAGGCAGCAAAATAATCAGTGACGGATGGAGCAAGAAGAACATCAAAAGCAGACCTGCACTGGAAAAAATGGCATTCCTGGCCAAGAGAAGTCTACCAGAATCAAACATAGACCTTAATTTGAGGAAGAAATTTCAGAGAATGTACGTTTGGAGCACAATATTGTGTGGTAATGAGACATGAACAGTGGGAAAACCGGAACTGCGGTGGTCTCGCGGTTCTAGGCGCTCAGTCCGGAGCCGCGCGACTGTTACGGTTGTAGGTTCGAATCCTGCCTCGGGCATGGATGTGTGTGATGTCCTTAGGTTAGTTAGGTTTAAGTAGTTCTAAGTTCTCGGGGACTGATGACCATAGATGTTAAGTCCCATAGTGCTCAGAGCCATTTTTTTTTTTTTTTTGAAAACCGGAACAGAAGAGAACCGAAGTGAGATGTGGTGCTACAGACGAATGTTGACAATTAGGTGTACTGAAGAGGTAAGGAATGAGGAGGTTCTCCACAGAATCAGAGAGGAAACGGATATGTGGAAAACACTGACAAGGAGAAGGGGCTGGATGATAGGGCATCTGTTGAGACATCAGAGAATGACTTCCATGGTACTAAAGTGCGCGTCATTTATGTTGGCGGCCGAGTTTAGGTTCGTTCTGCGCATCTGACGTCACAAAACACAGTCAGCCAATGAACAGAGAATGACGTTGCCACATCTCGACTGCAGTGCAGAGCATGGAGAAATGTCTTCAGTTTTAGAAACGTTCAGTCATAAATAAAGTAATAGAACAAAAGCAATGTCTTGATAGCAGACATTCTTTTATAGAAAGTTTGGAAAAAGCATTCTTTATACCAGTTGCTTCATATTCTATTAATTAATTAAACCAAACAAGCAATAAGACTCCTAATTCAGGCAATAGCAAGGAAAGGTGTTTGTATCACTCTCACGAACTGCTTTTTCGCAATAAAGAACAGTGGTAATTGTTTATTTCCTATTGTACTTCGACGAAGCGTGAGTAATTCATAGTCATACGAACAGTGTTTGTCAGTATTTTGCGTGAGGTGTTATACTCCTCATGACGTTCTGCAGTCAGACAATGTGTGTCAGCGTAACGGTTAAGGTGTCAGCTTGCTGTGCGAAAGGTTATGAGTTCAAACCTTGAGAGGTGCTTAATATTTTCATTATTTAAAAACAATATCGAAGTCCCTTACTTCATGAATTATATTCGTTTGGATGCAATTTTTTGAAATTTCTAGTATGTGCCATACCTTTCCTTGATTGAAGTGCTTTAAAATAAAGCCAAACGCGTCCGGTGTAAATAGTACTTTTATTACAGTCGCGAATGACGGAATATTTCTCAATATTACATACGACACCTATGTCGTACTTAAATTAAATGAGATATTGTTATACAGTAAATTTTATATGAAATTTAGGTATCTTGTCCACATTTCATTCAAACACTGAGGCAACTAAAATCGACCATACGGAAAGTATACTCTATGGCCTTTTACCTATGCAAACTCTTCAAAATTTCGTGCAATGGTTTACTATATTTAATGCTGCATAATAACTGCGTTGAACATCGAAACAAAATTAAGTCATTTATGGGGGGAAGGTATCAGTCAAGAAGATGTGTAAAAATCTAATTTTTGGGCCAAATAGTTTTTGTGGAATCGATTGATAAGAGTGTCAAAGCAGTCGGAACACGATGTGTCTGCACAGGCGAGCAGTGCAGTGACAAAATCGCACACAGCGCGGAATGCAGGGAGCACGACTTTGTAGCAGCGAAAGGGTTAATGCTTCCGTGGTGACTTTACTTCATGAACTGCGCGCTCCCCCCTGCACGTAAGCTTGCGAACTATGCTATACTATGGCGCTGCTTCTATTGGCGCGTGCGTCGTGTGCAACTGGCAACGCAGCAATCTCCCACGTCTGGGCGGGCATGCGCGAGCCGCCAAGATAAAAGAATTGAACTATAGAGGGAATTGTAGAGGGCAAAATCTATAGAGGAAGACAGAGATTGGAATACAGGCAGCAAACAATTGAGGACGTAGACTGTAAGTGGTACCCTGCGATGAAGATGCTTTCACAGAAGAATGGCGGGCCACATCAAAGAAAATAGAAGACTGATGACAAAAAAAAAAAAATAAAAAAATAAAAATATTCCATCCGATTTTGACGAGAAAGAGGTGTCCCTCGCTAAGTCACAGACCCCTACTAGTTCTTTCAAAATCCCATCACGGTCCGACAGCACTGCTCCAGAAGTTAGAGGGTTTTTTAGTCCCCCACCCGTCACTGGCTATGTAGAGACCTATCACAATGAGAAAAAATAGCACACTAACGTTCAGGGACAAATTCAACAACCATGCGGATGCTTGCGTCCTGATGTGTTGTTCTGCTTGTAGTGATTTGTATTCAATGATGCAAAAGAATAGTAGCGGATTTCTTCAGCCTACATTGGGTTCAATAGTTACAAATGGCTCTGAGCACTATGGGACTTAACTTCTGAGGTCATCAGTCCCCTAGAACTGAGAACTACTGAAACTTAACTAACCTAAGGACATCACACACATCCAAGTCCGAGGCAGGATTCGAACCTGCGACCGTAGAATAGTTACATTTATCTACATCAGCTCCATCGCCACCATGGAAAACAAAAGACAAAACTTCTGCTGCTGATTGTCTTTCAACTAAATCCTTTTGTATTAGCCTCTAATTTTCTCATTGCAGTCACGAAACAAGTATGTGATAGGCTGTAATACGTTTGCCGACAGCACTTAGAAGAAGTGGTATAGAGCTCACCTCTCAACTCCCCTTTTGCCAGAAAATCACTTAAGAAAAGTGATGCTGTATGTGGTACTCCCTCCCACCATTAACAAATGTGCTATTAAAACTACAGTTTTTCATGACAGGTAGGTGCATATAGAGCCCCTCCTGATGTAGAAATGTAATTTGGTTAGAAAGTAAAAAATATCAGTAATCAAGCAGTGCAATGGAATGTAATGCATGTAACATAACCTCGAAATGTCTGTCAGTCCTATTTAAGTACAGTGATGTCAGTGTGGTACTTCTTTAACAATTAACAAATGTTCCATTAAACATGGAGTCTTTCATGTTATATGCGTTTGTATAGACACCCTTCTAATTTCGATACGTAATTTGTTTACGAAGGAAAAAAGAACAAATAATCCTACAGTGCACTGGAATCAGAAGCATGTAACATCGGTGTCAAAGAACTTACTGGGCTATTTAAGTACAGTGATGCAGGGTAGGGTACTCCCTTCCATAATTAAGAAATGTTCCACTAAAACTGCAATATTCCACACCATAAACATCCCATATTGATTTTGGAAATGTGCTTCCGTGTCTACCGAGTATGCACGCACGTATATGGCATGGATACTCGAAATTTTAATGGGACATTTGTTAATGGTAGGTCGGAGAACCACACACAGCATCGGTATACTTAAATAGCACTCATTGATGTCTGGGCACTATGCGACAATATTTTGTTCTTTGTATGGATTGAATTCCACATTTATTGCATGCAAAATCTGCTGCAGCACGTATACCATCTTGCGACGAACTTCCACTGATAGTAGAATGATCACAAACAGTGCATCTCCATTTCAATGCGCCCACTATCTTAAGCAAAACAATACCACAGATCTACTCTTGCTACATTGCCACACATAATACTTCGTGCAGACCGTGTGTCTGCATGACATTAGGAATATGATCTGCAGTGACTCTCGGCTGTTTATTTTAATGTAGCAACACCAAGCACAATGTATAATTATGCACTAACACTGCTGCTGTAAGAGATGGGAATGCCAAGACAGAATGAGTCGTACTTCGCCATCAACTACCCCTCGATATATATACACTACTGGCCATTAAAATTGCTACGCCACGAAGATGACGTGCTACAGACGCAAAATTTAACCGAGAGTAAGAAGATGCTGTGATATGCAAATTATTAGCTTTTCAGAGCATTCACACAAGGTTGGCGCCGGTGGCGACACCTACAACGTGCTGACATGAGGAAAGTTCCCAACCGATTTCTCATACACAAACAGCAGTTGACCGGCGTTGCCTGGTGAAATTGTTGTGATGCCTCGTGTAAGGAGGAGAAACGCCTACCATCACGTTTCCGACTTTGATAAAGATCGGATTGTAGCCTATCGCGATTGCAGTTTATCGTATCGCGACATTGCTGCTCACGTTGTTCGAGATCCAGTGACTGTTACCAGAATATGGAATCGGTGGGTTCAGGAGGGTAATACGGAACGTTGTGGTGCATCCCAACGGCCTCGTATCACGAGTCGAGATGACAGGCATCTTATCCGCATGGCTGTAACGGATCCCTGGGTCAACAGATGGGGACGTTTGCAGGACAACAACCATCTGCACGAACAGTTCGACGACGTTTGCAGCAGCGTGGACTATCAGCTCGGAGACCACGGCTGCAGTTACCCTTGACGCTGCAACCACAGACAGGAGCACCTGCGATGGTGTACTCAACGACGAACCTGGGTGCACGAATGGCAAAACGTCATATTTCGGATGAATCCAGGTTCTGTTTACAGTATCATGATGGCCACATCCGTGTTTGGCGACATCGCGGTGAACGCACATTGGAAGCGTGTAAGCGTCATCGTCATACTGGCGTACCACCTGGCGTGATGGTATGGGGTGCCATTGGTTACACGTCTCGGACTTTACACTTCAGATGTGTTACGACCCGTGGCTCTACCCTTCATTCGATCCCTGCGAAACCCTACATTTCAGCAGGAAAATGCACGACCTCATGTTGCAGGTTCTGTACGAGGCTTTCTGGATATAGAAAATGTTCGACTACTGCCCCGGCCAGCACATTCTCCAGATCTCTCACCAATTGAAAACGTATGGTCAATGGTGGCTGAGCAACTGGCTCGTCACAATGCGCCAGTCACTACTCTTGATGAACTTTGGTATCGTGTTGAAGCTGCATGGGCAGCTGTACTTGTACACGCCATCCAGGCTCAGTTTCACTCAATGCCCAGGCGTATCAAGGCCGTTATTACGGCCAGAGGTGGTTGTTCTGAGTACTGATTTCTCAGGATCTATGCACCCAAATTGTGTAAAAACGTAATCACATGTCAGTTCTAGTATATTTGTCCAAGGAATACCCGTTTATCATCTGCCTTTCTTCTTGGTGTAGCAATTTTAATGGTCAGTAGTGTACATACGAGGGGCGTTCAGTAAATAGTGAAACATACTTTCTTTTCTGAAATCAGTTTCATACAGGATTCCAACACAACGTATTATTCCCCATTGTTTTGGCTACCAGTCCGTATTTTACTACATAACCTTCGTTCAATACGACTGCCCTACGCCACCTTACTGAGAGGGTCACATGATACCACTCTTCTGGTCGACGTCAGAGCTATCGTCTTTCTGCATCAATAACCTTCCCATTACCCAACCACTCCTTCCCGAGGAGCGCATCCGTCATTGGGCTAAACAGATGGAAGTCAGAAGGTGCGAGATCCGAATTGTAGGGTGTATGAGGAAGACCAGTCCTGTTCTTAGAGCTCCTATCGGGTGTGCAGACTTGTGTTAAGCCCCACTACGTCATGGAGAAGGAGAAGTTTGTTTGTGTTTTTGTGGCTACGAACACGCTGAAGTAATTTCTTCAATTTCCTGAAGATAGCACGGTACACTTCAAAGTTGATCGTTGCACCATGAGGGAGGACTAATCTCGTCAGAGTCACAGAAGATCTTCGCCATGACTTTGCCGGCTGATTCTGTGTCTTTCAACTTTTTCTTTGCACGAGAGGTGGTGTGTCGCCACTCCATGGATTGCCGTTTTGTTTACAGTTCGAAGTGATGAACCCACGTTTCATGGCCTGCGACGATGTACGACAAAAAATTGTCAAGATCAGCCTTGTAACTCGCAAGCAATATTGCGCTGATGGTCCTTCGTTGCTCTTTATGGCCTTCTGCCAGGCGGCAAGAAACCCAGCAGGCAAACACCTTTGAGTACTGTGTCTGGTGGATGAGTCATCAGCATTACCAACACAGACGTCCAGTTGAGCAGTGAGGAGTTCGATTGTGATCCGTCGATCACCATGGATGTATCTGTACATTCCAACATTATAGGAGTCACAGCTGTGTGTGGACGGCCGGCACGTGGGAGATCGGACAAATTTATGAGCTCTTGTTGCGATGTTGACAAATGCCAGTCTCCATAGCCATTCTGCAAGCGCCTATGAATAATTGTGATGCTCTGATTTTCTGCCAAAAGAAACTCAACGACAGCACTCTGCATGAAATGACATCCATTACTGACACCATTCTGAAGGTTACATATAGCGATGCCACCAATCAGAATGTCATGAAACTATGGGGCCTCAAGTGGGAATATTCCACGATGTCCAACAACAGATTCCACATTTTTTCAACTGAAATTGGCTGAAAAAAAGTGTTGCATTACTTATTAAACATCCCCCTAATACCGAGCGAGGTGGTGCAGTGGTTAGCACACTGGACTCGCATTCGGGAGGACGACGGTTCAATCCTGTCTCCGGCCATCCTGATTTAGGTTTTCTGTGATTTCCCTAAATCGCTTCAGGCAAATGCCGGGATGGTTCCTTTGAAAGGGCACGGCCGATTTCCTTTCCCATCCTTCCCTCACCCGAGCTTGCGCTCCGTCTCTAATGACCTCGTTGTCGACGGGACGTTAAACACTAATATACTCCTCCTCCATCCCCATAATAACCATGAAAACATTTAAATCAAATAATTCAGTTCACTAACATAATAATTGCAATATTTTTCGTGCATAATAACAGCTGAATAACTTTTATCGTTTCTACACTTGCATCTTCTCCACATACACTTCTTTGGGATCTCCTCCACACTCCCGTTTATCTATTCTATTTCTTACATATTCTGTCCTCACAATCGTATCCTGCATATCAAGACGCTTCATTCGAACCCAAGCTCGATAAGGTAGAGTCAATTTTGTATGATATGCAAATCTAATAAGTAAATCGCAAGTGCGCACCGAGGTTGAAAAAGTCGAGGCTGGCGTACACAACATAATGGCCACAGGAATTTTCGTTCTAGGGAGGCGGCCGGTCCGCTGGGAGACCCATCCCTTCAGAGGGGTGGGTCGGTGCACACCTACTTCGGCCGGTAAGACCGCCCAGAGAGAGGACAGCTTTTGCCAGAGCGAAAGGATAACAACCCCTGTGTTCGATTCAAAAGCAAATTCCGCTACATTGTGTGGGAGCGCCCAGAAGACGCATTTTTTGGCGGACCGACTGCGTAGTTATGGAGTTCTCCCAGGAGAACAGTATACGCCTAATGGAGATGCTACATCTTTCCACATTGGTCGACTTAAACGAAACATCATACTCCCGTTTAAAAGAGCAACGGCGATTGGTGGAATATTTCTGACACAAAGAGCCAGATGAGTGAGGGAAGACAGCGAATAATATACCCTTGCAACTTTACCAGAGAAAGGGGCCGTTCCGTCGTCGCTCTGGGAGCGGGGACACGTAACGAGAGCGAGTGCGCTCGTACGTGAACGCAAGGAGCGAGGAACAAAGTCTCTCCCCAGTACTTCTCTGGGAGACCATCTCTGTCGTTAGCGAATCGGAGTGATTATATTGAGTCACTCACGATTAAGCATTGTTCACTGTGTTGGCCGCCACACTTATTGTGCGGTGTGAACATGGGCAGAGTACTAGTTAAACGTCTGCGAGCGAATATTGAGTGGCATCGCGGTGGACTGGTTATCTGACCGATGTACCACCCCAATAGTTAGCCTAGGGGTGGATAGGAGTCCTTGACTTCACCAAGGCGTAGGGAGAGTTTGATTGGCAAAGGTCAATCCAAATAGAAAGAGATAACTGTGTCATTTGTCAGCAGCGAGCGACACAGGCAGCAGTCGTCGCAGCTCACGGTACTGTCTGCTACAGCGTGTGCGAGCACCATCTGTCCTCCATAACAATACACTCCAATACATTTCTCACGCGACAGCCTTGACCGTACCTAGAAAAGTTATTCAAGTTGTGTTGGCGCGGCTCTTAGCTATTCTGCCGAGTAAATGACATAAAGAAAAGGGAGAAAAGAACCTGTCCATACTTTGTAAATTAATAGCATTCCTATCCTTAAGAGGCAATCTACTGTTCCGAAAAGAACCCAGAAATTTATTAATTTATTAGAAAAAGTTCCACTTGATTTCTCAGAATTTTTTTGCAATAAATAATATTTTTCATTCATTTAATGTTTTTCTTACACTAACTAGCAATACTCCAGTACCCAAGTAATCCAATAGTTATGTAAGAATATAGAATATTTTTGCGTCTTTTCTTTACAGTGGACGACTCCAGAAGAATTTGTTGCTGAATGTTTTTCAAGCAGTTCTTGTTGGTACATTAGGAGCGTCTGTCTGACTTGTGTAGTAGTGTGAGGTGGAAATTATTTCTTGCATGAGCCAAAAGGTACTTGTTGGATCAATCCATTGCGCAACTTGACAAAATAAAGCCCACACAATCACACTATATTTCTAATAAAATCTTATATGGGCCCTATATGTACCTCTGTTGTCTGCTATCCACTGTACAGCGAGTGGTGGAGGGTGCATAATGGAACACTGTCATTTTCTTCTCTTGCTGTTCCATGTACAAATGGAATACAGGAAGAAAGACTGTCTGTGCTTTTTTCTGTATGAACCCGAATTTTTCTATTTTTAGGGTCGTGATCACTGTACGAGCTGTATACTGTAGAAAAGGTACATTTCTCATTCGTTTTGGAACGTCGGCTTTCGGACTTTTCTAAGGCTCTCCTTTCTTAGCATTTCTCGTGCTGTAATTTGGTGAGCATATCTGCAACACTCTCTCAGTAGAATATTTGTCTTAGAGAATTTATACCACAAGTAGACCACACCCAACGAAGCGTTCCTGTAATCAAATTCGCAAGGACTTACGTCAATCAAAGCATAAGAGCAAAGGTGAAGCATATCACGTACATTCTAATTTAACTGTTTGGCTTTGGACTGATAATATTTCAGTCACGTGTAAACAAGGGCAGATAGTCTTCAGCCTATCTCCTCTACTAATACTGATACCGACCCCATCATAGAAGACGCATGAGACTGACTAACTTAAAACAAGACAGAAGAATTTAGACACCATTTATTTTGTCACCGAACAGAGAATATTAGGGATGGCCGATGGACGCCTTTGTGCATGTGCATCATTTAAACTAAAAATTCATCAAAAATGCTTGTAAAATTCAAAGTAATGTATGTCTCCGAATCCAAGACGACTCACAAACGCAAGACGACCCCCTCGTCCCAACTGTTCAACAAGTGATTACAGAAAAAATGTAAGACATGATAGTTCTATTTTGAAAACTTACAAATGATTACCTTACTACAGGTAACTGAAGGAGTCAATAAAAGTACCTGTACACAGAAAATACACTACTGGCCATTTAATTTGCTACACCACGAGGATGACGTGCTACAGACGCGAAATTTAATCGACAGGAAGAAGATGCTGTGATATGCAAGTGATTAGCTTTTCAGAGCATTCACACAAGGTTGGCGCTGGTGGCGACACCTACAACGTGCTGACATGAGGAAAGTTTCCAACCGATTTCTCATAACAAACGGCAGTTGACCGGCGTTGCCTGGTGAAACGTTGTTGTGATGCCTCGTGTAAGGAGGAGAAATGCGTACCATCACGTTTCCGACTTTGATAAAGGTCTGATTGTAGCCTATCGCGATTGCGGTTTATCGTATCGCGACATTGTTGCTCGCGTTGGTCGAGATCCAATGACTGTTAGCAGAATATGGAATCGGTGGGTTCAGCAGAGTAATACGGAACGCCGTGCTGGATTCCAACGGCCTCGTATCACTAGCAGTCGAGATGACAGGCATCTTATGCGTATGGCTGTAACGGATCGTGCAGCCACGTCTCGATCCCTGAGTCAACAGTTGGGGACGTTTGCAAGACATCAACCACCTGCACGAACAGTTCGACGACGTTTGCAGCAGCATGGACTATCAGCTCGGAGACCATGGCTGCGGTTACCCTTGACGCTGCATCACACACAGGAGCGCCTGCGATGGTGTACTCAACGACGAACCTGGGTGCACGAATGGCAAAACGTCATTTTTTCAGATGAATCCAGGTTCTGTTTACAGCATCGTGATGGTCGCATCCGTGTTTGGCGACATCGCGGTGAACGCACATTGGAAACGTGTATTCGTCATCGCCATACTGGCGTATCACCCAGGGTGATGGTATGGGGTGCCATTTGTTACACGTTTCGGTCACCTCTCGTTCGCATTGACGGCGCTTTGAACAGTGGACGTTACATTTCAGATGTGTTACGACCCATGGCTCTACCCTTCATTCGATCCCTGCGAAACCCTACATTTCAGCAGGATATTGCATGACCGCATGTTGCAGGTCCTGTACGGGCCTTTCTGGATACAAAAAAATGTTCGACTGCTGCCCTGGCCAGCACATTCTCCAGATCTCTCACCAATTGAAAACGTCTGGTCAATGGTGGGCGAGCAACTGGCTCGTCACAATACGCCAGTCACTACTCTTGATGAACTGTGGTATCGTGTTGAAGCTGCATGGGCAGCTGTACCTGTACACGCCATCCAAGCTCTGTTTGACTCAATGCCCAGGCGTATCAAGGCCGCTATTACGGGTAGAGGTGGTTGTTCTGGGTACTGATTTCTCAGGATCTATGCACCCAAATTGCGTGAAAATGTAATCACATGTCAGTTCTAGTATAATATATTTGTTCAATGAACACCCGTTTATCATCTGCATTTCTTCTTGGTGTAGCAATTTTAATGGTCAGTAGTATAAAATCAAACAAAGATCTTCCTCAGATACAGATGCCACTTTGTCCTGTTCGCTGGAATGGTCCATAGAATCTGTAGTTTTACTGTCACTGTAATGGTTATCTATTCCCATAGTAGAATGACTTCATTCCCGTCTAATGAATTTGCTTACAGCACCTCTTCAAGTCGTTCAACTGATGCGCTGGATATGCGTGTGCAAGGCAGTCTGGATCCACCCCGCAATAAGAGATACTGAAGGCTTCATCAGCTTCCCGGTAGGGGTCAGCGCTTGACCATCTTGAAGTAACCAATTGCTGTACAGCTGCTTCAGACGGTCTTAAGTAGCTTATTCGCCACCAAATCTAAGAGTTGTTGTGAGGTTATGCATTCTGGAATTACAAGAAGAATAGAATTTAATTTCAGGATTTCTGCCTTCACTGCTGCTGTCAGGTGCCTCTGAAAGTATCAGGGATCAAAGTACTTCGATTTTTTAAAAGAGCACCCGGCCTCCTTCTGCATACTGTACTGAGCCATCCTATAACCAACTCACTGGTCATCCATGCTCCTCCGTTACAACGAAATATGACACGAAACGGGAGCTTTTCCTCTAGCATAGTTTTACGATTGAGGACGACATCGGGTCGCGCCTTTGTTCCATCGGGAAGCATACACAACGTCACGCTGATTCACGATCTGTCATTACCGGTGGTGCGAATCAATACACTTTTGGCATCTTTCTCTTCCAATATTGTCTTGGATGGCATGCCGAAGTAAACAGGAGCTAGTGTTTCCGATTATTCCCTGAGGGGTAAGCATATTCCTTTCTCAGTTCTGTACCATGTTCTTGATACTCAACCAACTTCCCCACATATGATGCTGGAAGACGCTGAGCAACGGATGTTCGACGTCGCAGCACCACAAGTCCATTGCGTGGCATCATCCTTGAACACCAAAATGGACACCGTGTTCCTGTGCCAATACACTTGCTATATTTCGTAGACGTCGTGGGAAACTGCCATTCCTTCTTTACGTTTCTAGTGCACAAATGCCACTACTTCCTTTCAGTCTTTTCGAAACGTCCAATATGTGGGCTACTGAAAACTTTCCTAGTCCACTCCGCATTTTTCAGACGTTCTTCGTTCTTTCGTCTCCACTGAACATTGGCTTCCGTGACTCCATACTTTCTCGAAGCCGCATAATTGTTTGTTGGTTCTGCATGCCGAACAACCATGATTTTGTAATCTTCGTCATTGCAACGGCTGCATTCTGCTGAAAAAATCGATGCAGAACCAAGGTGTTCCACACGACAATCCATTACACTCTTTACTACAGAGTTTATAAGTGGGCTCTCCAAATTCAAATACCAACTCATAAAAAAGAATTAGCCGCAACAGGCACTTCCTGCTATCCTACAACAATGCTCAAAGCCCATGCATAATTCAAGGTTAAAGCTGTAGACGCGACAGCGAGTTGAGTTACGGCTTAATGGAAGCTCGGGACTTCATTCGGTAAATAAAACTCCACATCATATGGCGCAAATTCAAGTCGATTCCCTACTTCTGGGCACGAAATTTCAGGGGAAAAACCTTGTCTTGGAAGCTCGGGACTTCATTCGGTAAATAAAACTCCACATCATATGGCGCAAATTCAAGTCGATTCCCTACTTCTGGGCACGAAATTTCAGGGGAAAAACCTTGTCTTGGATTCGGAGCCCGCATCTTGTGGTCGTGCGGTAGGGTTCTCGCTTCCCACGCCCGGGTTCCCGGGTTCGATTCCCGGCGGGGTCAGGGATTTTCTCTGCCTCGTGATGGCTGGGTGTTGTGTGATGTCCTTAGGTTAGTTAGGTTTAAGTAGTTCTAAGTTCTAGGGGACTGATGACCATAGATGTTAAGTCCCACAGTGCTCAGAGCCATTTGAACCATTTGATTCGGAGGTACACGGCAGTGGCCTTCCTACAGAAGCAAAATTATGACTGATGGATTCATCAAACCACGGTTTTGTGAGGTATCACTTAAGCAGTTTAGCAAAATGGTTCAAATGGCTCTGAGCACTATGGGACTTAACTTCTGAGGTCATCAGTCCCCTAGAACTTATAATTACTTAAACCTAACTAACCTAAGGACATCACACACATCCATGCCAGAGGCAGGATTCGAACCTGCGACCGTAGCAGTCGCGCGGTTCCAGACTGTAGCGCCTAGAACCGCTCGGCCACCTCGGCCGGACGCAGTTAAGCATATCCGTGAGATACCACAGATCCAATCCCCGCTAAGTTACAGGGAAGGAAAGCCCTCTGTAAGACCGTGAAAATCTAAGAGAAACAGTGTCATGCAAAGGATAATGTCGTATTAACTGAAAATTGCCATCGGTGGCCCAATTAAGCATGAAAATGTGGGTACCACACCTCACACGAATATATTAATAAAGGATTCGTCAAACTACAAAATGGAACTAGTGATCACTACAACAGTTTCGTTTATTGCCACAAGATATCGAACAAAATGATTTACCAACTGACTCAAGTATGAAAACATTTAATAACCGAACAAGATACTGAAAATACGAAAATGGTTCAAATGGCTCTGAGCACTATGGGACTTAACATCTGAGGTCACCCGTCCCCTACAACTTAGAACTACTTAAACCGAACTAACCTAAGGACATCACACACATCCATGCCCGAGGCAGGATTTGAACCTGCAACCTTAGCAGTGCGCGGTTCCGGACTGAACCGCCTTGAACCGCTCGGTCGCAGCGGCCGGCTGAAAATAGGAACTATAGCCTTAGCGCAGGTGGATGGACACATGAAAGCACCAAATGAAACTACATATCGTTAATGACTTCGAAAGTAGTTAGTGATTTAAAGGAAGATCCCCAGAAAAGCAAGCATGAACATCAATATTTTCACCAGAGTGTGTGACGGGTGCAACTAGTTGGCTCTGAGTGTTAATTATGCACAATGAAATCCTGTTCCAAATTAACCAGCTTAATATCTCCCTCTAAGTGGCTGTTGCATTAACCGTGTAATTACGCTGTTTAGGTTTTTATGCTGGTAACGCCACGTAACGCTCTGTATGAAAATCACTGTGCTATGCAGTCTGTGGCTGGTTGGACTCATTGTCGGAATATTCGCTTGTGTAGTGTTGGGCAGTTGGATGTGAACAGCGCGTGGCGTTGTGCAGTTGGAGGTGAGCCGCAAGTAGTGGTGGATGTGGGGAGAGAGATGGCAGAGTTTTGAGAGCGGACGATCTGGACGTGTGTCCGTCAGAAAAGGGAAATTTGTAAGACTGGATGTCATGAACTGATATATATAAGACTGGAACACTATTAAGGTAAATACATTGTTTGTTCTCTATCAAAATCTTTCATTTGCTAACTATGCCTTTCAGTATTTAGTGCCTTCAGTAGTTAGAATCTTTCATTTAGCTGGCAGTATTGGCCCTCCCTGTATTGCAGTAGTTCGAGTAACGAAGATTTTTGTGAGGTAAGTGATTAATGAAAGGTATAGGTTATTGTTAGTCAAGGCCATTCTTTTGTAGGGATTATTGAAAGTCAGACTGCGTTGCGCTAAAAATAAATATTGTGTGTTAGTTTAGTGATGATCAGAATAAGTAAAGAGAGAAATGTCTGAGTACGTTCAGTTTTGCTCAGCTGTTTGAAAATAAAACAACGTAAGAGGTTTATCAGCACAGTCATTTCATAATTTTTCCAAGGCGACGTTTCAACAGCAAGTACTTACCACTCTTGAACAGTGCAAGTGTGGAAGATGGCTGCAGTAGGGTCTAGGAATTTTGATTCCAGCCTGTTCTTTTTACTTCGCTATAAGTCAGGACATCTCGATCTGCAAATATCTTCAGTAGCTGCCTAAGGTGAACTGCATTTTCGACAGCGACCTTGAATCAAGTGCAGCTGATATAACTCCATCGAACTTGGTTCGTTCTGTCAGCGTCAGAATCTCGGCAGCCAATTGCAGCACGCTTTGCGAGTTCTGACCAACAATCATTTAACAAACAAGTGTAACAATTTTCTGCTCACTCGGATTTTGCCATGGTTGAGCAATAATGGTATGGCATGGAAAACAAGGCAGAAAATATCTCCCACCACATAACAGACTTACATCCATGGCCTTGGAAGTAGGCATGTCCCTTCTACCCCAGTAATCACTGGGAGCCAGTCACAGAACCCCTTACTAGAATTTTAACGAACATTTCTGAATGGCTCGGCAACGTACAGTAGCTGGTCCCACGGCGTGAAGCTGGCCTTCAGTTCTTATCTACCCAAAAACCATTTCTTTTAGCATCTCGCACATCACAAGTTTTATGGAATGCAGTCTGGCCTCTCCTACACTCCTGCTCTGCGAACACAGGAGACTGCCATTTCCCTGTTATATACCTGCTCGGTGACAGCTTTCAGCAGCGAAGAACTTAACAACACTGGGGTTCTTCTAAGCTGACTTCCCTGTCGTGTGCCAGTTGGAGAAAGCCCCCAAGGCTGCAGCCTTAAAGAACTGACTGTACTGACACTTGGGATCTACATATTACACTATAAAAATAGGATGGCAGTTTGGGTATAAACTACCACATAATAGTTTCACACCTCGAAATTGCCTCTCTGGTGCTATTTTGTGTTCGGCGTACATACGCAATAACTGTTGGCCCTTTCTCGAATGCCTTTCGTGTGACCAATTTGTAATTTACTCAAAGACGATAAGGGAATACAGCACCATCTATGTCTTAATAGCGTAAGTTTTGTCTCTGGTCATCTGACTGAACTGTTAACTGTTATGAGACTCGTCTGTTGCGGGAAATCGCTCATACTTGGTTAGCGTCCCAGCCAAAGAGAGCCAAGATTTTATGTGGTCCACATCCCTTCCTGCAAAGTGTTATATTTTAAGCTGCAGTGATCCAGGGTGCAAATACATTTTGGTTAGCACTGAAAAAACAGACGAACATTAGATTTTCCATCCAAAACGGATTTGTGTAAGACCGCGTAAGTAAGTGATCCATCAGCATGGCTCTCCACCATGAGGAGGAATCAGGATTAATTTCCAGTGCCGTAAATCATAAATTTCAGTTCACATCTCATTGAATCTCTTCCTCATGTCGTTATAACTGCTACTAAAATCCCTTTAAATTTCTCGGTTTGAGATCTTGAGGTGATACTGGACGAGAACTTAATTGAAGTGAAATTACATTATATGTGAGCTGGAAGTTGTATACCCTACTTCAAGTTTTAGAAAAGGATAAAAAGCTGTTCTTCCTTGATAAACAGGAAGAACAATTGTACATGGGTTAGTTTTGTCCATCTTCGATTATTGTGATATTCTACAACAAACAGTTAACACCTGACCTCGCCTTAAAGTGCTTTGTAGGGTACATTAGCTGACACGCCATTGTACGGCAACATTACCGCTTTCTACTGCACAAAGAACTTTTCTCGTTGCCTACGGACCAAGGGCGCGATTAACACAAACTTTGTTAGCTTTGTCGATACCTTGGTAAAGAAACATAACAACGAATATGTATCCAAAATACAACACTCCCACAGCAACAATATTCACGAGACATCAGATCCTCGAGTTATGCATTACTTTCAGTCCTCCACATGTTAAATGAGTTTATGTTATTCCACAGAGGAGTAATTAGTCTTAGAACGTGTAAGGAGATAAAATTGTTTCATTTTCTCTTAAATTAATTGTAACTCACCCATAGCTTCTCGCTGAGATCATGCACACAATAATATATAGTCTCAGTTTTGTTACCTACGGTCTTAGGTTTTAACTACTTCTCCTCTTTTTCTCACTCTTCCTCTGTTTCTATTTTTTACTATTTTTCAGTATTAATTGTACTGTAGTTACCGTAAGTAAGACAGATACTGTGTTTAAGGTATTTATTATGATGTAAATCATTAACGAAGAGCGCAGTAAAGTTTAAATAGAAAGGATAAAACGGATAGGTGTAGTAAAAGAAGCCATAAAGGAAACAGGTAAAATTCAATTTAATATACCAGGCGCAAAACATTTTAAGCAGAAAATTGACAACTGGACAGTTTGACCGCCAGAAAAACCCCAGGAGATTGAAAGAACTTGATCTGACGCGGGGAAATGATCCAATTCTAAGTGAATAAAAGTAATATGGGCAAAAAGAAGACAAAAAATAAACCTCCGAAAACGCCCACTGTCGTACTATGTGTGGTCCAGTTGGGGCCAAAGTGAATAATAACAATAAATCATTTATACACTCTCACGCATTGTCTTTAAGTGAAGTAAGAATATCTACTTATCTTACCCACTGGGGACGGTGACTACTACTACAATAGTTGAATAACAGATTGGCATGGAAAGTGCAAGTGGTCATTAACTACCATTTTTTAGCTTTTTGTTTTCCCATGGCAGCTTTCGAACCGCTACAAACTCACCAACAGACGGTGGATGTATACAGAAACATTATATTGATTACCAAGTGCAGCTAGTCGTAGGGATTGTGCCACTCTTGAAAACAACAGGATTTACAGAGATTCTGTCGAATCATAGGTATAAATAAATAAAAGACACCGATGTTATTTTGTTACTTTGACGTCATTTAATCCAGAAGACAGTGCGAACGGCACTTTTCAAGAGTAAATCATCCATCGTGAAAACCACAGCACCTAAATACATATGATTCAACACGTTCAGTATGTACTTATAACTTAAGCGTTAAGATTAACCCCGATACGGGACACGACACTTCAATGTAAAAAGCGTGCTTTTTATCTGCTATTCGAAACATAATTATAGTACTTGAGACAACAGCACCTACACTCTAGAGGGCCTCCAATCAAGGACATAACAATTTATCATTTTATAGATGAGTTAATAATCTAAATGTCGAAGCTATCGGCAAAAAACCTACATGTCGCATATGGCATAGTGATAAAGGGTCATATCTCATATATTCTTTCTCTTAGCGCTAAAGTAGAATGTTTGTTCATTTTATATTAGATCATGCACCTCTACGTATTATGTTTTCCACATATGCAAGGGTTCGTAATGGATATTTTTAAAAGCACCATGCGTTTAGCAAAGGCCGATTGTATTGATTTAATTACTCTAAACTTCCATAGGCTCATGTAGGTTAAGTGAACTATACACAATGGGCAAATTAATTTAAAAGGCTGGCTGTTATGCAACATGATAATTGGGTTGGTCATCTTGTAATATAATTAATTAGTATCAATGAGGTCACCCAATTACCAAATGAAACACTATTCTAAATTATATCAATTTATTACAAATCGCTGTTAAAAGACATTAGCGTGAATTTAATCATATGATCTGAATGAGAATCAGAAATGACAAGTTCACAAATTAAATGATTACTGAACATGAATGATAAAAAAGTCTGGGAAAAGACCAGGATATAACAGGGCTACACCAAGGAATAAACTGAACGTGCCCTCAAATTCTCCATGAATTAACAAGATTCGAAACTATCGCTCAGTTCTAACATCACTCGTTTGCCTAAGCTCGCTTCATTTTACCAAATTCTGCACGATGTTGAGAAGTCACGATCTGCTGTCATGGGTTGTTGGCACAGAAGTTCGCGTTGTTTAGGGAGCAATGCTTGCAGGAGGCAAAGTTAGTTCTATTCAGTGGCCAGAGAAAAATTTCCTTCCGTTCTTTCTCCAGACTAACTCTCGCTTCCGCCTCAGTATGACTTACTGACAGACTCAACCCAATGGGATGGTCGTAAGTAATCAACAGTTTCTGAGTTTACAAAGTTAACCTATAGAATGACTGAGTCCTGAACATTTCTTCCTGAGGTCCCCAATCTGCTGTCAAGTTTACCCTGTAGCCAAACTGTTGGCTCTACGTTTTGGATTCACTGAAAGGTAGCACTCAACAGGTGCCCTGTGCTAAGTTATTACTCTTAACCCGTAAGGAGTTCTAAATTTTCAACAATCTGACCAGCTTGTTCCATGTGAAGACTTACACATCTGTATTTCTCACTGTTTTGCAGGGTGCCTCCTAACCTCACACCACTCGTTTCTAGGATGGACTTTCCGACTTAAAAACTAACTTCCTTTGTCAAACACGCAGCATATGTTGGAATAAATGCACAAATGGATTCGCTCACTGCAAAGGCTCTTGTCTATATAAAATTATAACAAGAGGCCAAAGAATAAAATATTTGCATAACATAGGTATTCACCGTGCCAGAGACAAAGGCCAACTCTTCAGAGGTACAGGCTCAAGTGATAAGGAAAAATTGGGATCCAGATGGTGTTCAATACGTGCGTGTAAGAACTACGCCTTCCTTGTGTTAAGTAACAGCATTTTACATTAAAGTAAGAATGAAAATTTCTTCTACACGGCTACTAATAATGCAATAAATTTACAGGCATACATTGCGTATAAAATGTCTAATATATTTGCTGACTGGATAATACTGTTCGTAAATTCGACGTGCAGAAACCACAGTTCTATTTATAAAGGAGCACTGTTACAAATGCATGGGGAAGGAAGAGCAAATATAAAGCGAAACAACGTCATTAAAAAGAGAAACTACCGCTTAATACTACGGGAGGTAGAGCGCTAAGGAAAAATTGGAATGCTGTGGCCGCTATAATACGAGAGTTGCCCAGAAAGTAATGCACCGCATTTTTTTCTTCAACATTTTTTTACTGAAGATAAGAGAATTACACACACGTAAGAATGGTGTTTTATCTACATACCCTATTTTTCCACGTAATTTCCATCCCATTCTATGGCCTTCCTCCAGCGCGAAAAGGGCATGTATGTCCTGTCGGTACCAATCCTTGTCCTGGTGGCGGAGCTAGTGCTTCACTATGTGAATCACCTGCTCATCATCCTCAAAATGTCTCTCAGGAATGGCATCTTTTAATGCCCCTGTCCTCGCGAATGACAACTGTTATATAGCTAGGGAAGGCCGAAATGCACGCTATAAGCTCACTCAGGATGGCGTGAGGTCTGAAACAGAATACGGAATGAATGCTATAAAGAAAAGTACGTAGCTGCTGGAATACTTAACTTTAATCCATCATTTGTATACATCGTTCTTGATGAGACATGCTTCATACGATAACTATCAATTGCTACGGCGCCTTGCTAGGTCGTAGCCATTGACTTAGCCGCAGGCTATTCTAACTATCTTCTCCGCAAATATCTCGCTTCCCACGCTCGGGTTCCCGGGTTCGATACCCGGCGGGGTCAGGGATTTTCTCTGCCTCGTGATGGCTGGGTGTTGTGTGATGTCCTTAGGTTAGTTAGGTTTAAGTAGTTCTAAGTTCTAGGGGACTGATGACCATAGATGTTAAATCCCATAGTGCTCAGAGCCATTTTCTCTGCAAATAAACGAGGCTTCGTCAATGTTGCATCGCTAGCTAAGTCGTCCGTACAACTGGGGCGAGTGCTAGTATGTCTCTCGAGACCTGCCGTGTGGTGGCGCTCGGTCTGCGATCACTGACAGTGGCGACACGCGGGTCCGACATGTACTAATGGACCGCGGCCGATTTAAAGCTACCACCTAGCAAGTGTGGTGTCTGGCGGTGACACCACAACAACATCATCTCGCTGCAACATGTCAAGGGTGACAGCCGTGGATGGTCTCCCTCACTGTTGAAAAATCGCGGAGCTCCGCCGAACCGCCATCTGATGACCTCACCCTCCGTAACCAGCGATTAACTCTACTTCTGTCGACAGCAGATGCTTCATAGACTTTTGGCAAGCGTTTGTGAATATTCCCAGCCGTTTTTTTCTCTGCAGTGAGAAATTCAATGACGGCACGTTGCTTGTAACGTACATCACCTACAGACGCCATTTTAAAACTGTCCTGCAGCTACGCTATCTGTCGCAAGTGACGGGAACTTGGCGCGCTCACTCAGGAGACTTCAAATAATACATACGTAACGTTTTGCTTTCGTTGCATTGTTTTCGGCTGAGAAAAAAAAATCGGTACATTACTTTCTGGGAGACCCTCGCACATGCGCGTAAGCTCTGCATCTGACTGATGTTAACTAACGGAATTTTACATTAAAGCAAAATGACGATCTTCTTATAGAAGGTCAGTAACAAATGCAACAATTTTAAAAGTATACACTGAATATAAATATGTAAAACAGTTATGTGATACTGCATGTAAAATTAGTATGCAAAAGATAACAATTCTACTACAACTTACTGAACCGTGTGCGGCTCGCGTTGATGCCGTTCATAGCTTGGCATCTTGTAATAGCGATAGTGGCGTCTCGTTTTCTTAGTGTGTTCACTAGCACCATTACGTTTGCTCGCCTTGTCTGTCCGTGAATGGCAGCAGCAGCGTTTATCGATAGCGCGTACTGTGGTACCGTCTTTGGAGCGGTCTCTAGTATTTCCGGGTCGTCGCGTGTCGAGAGGTGAGTTGGGACGGAGCAGGAGTGAGGTCCAGACAGCCAGTACTCGCCCGACCGTTGTGTTTGTGCCGACTTATAATTCGTCCGTGTTTCACAGTGATTGGTTTTAGTATTGCTGTAAGACGTCGTGGTCTCCTGACCTTCATTGCTTACATATTCCGCCCTCACAGTCATACTCCACACATGAAGACGCTTCATTCGAACCCAAACTCTGTAAGATAAAGTCAGTGTTGTATGAATTCATGTAAACGATATGCAAATAACTAATAAATCGCAAGTGCGCACCGTGGCTGGCGAATACACATACATTGCAGACACGACGGTCACAGGAGCTTTTGGTTTGAGAGAGGCAACCGCATGCCAGGCGGCCAGTCCCAACCCATCTATGTCGGTCGGTGGCCGCCCATGCAGCGGACAGCGTTCGCCCGAGGGAAAGGAGGAACGACCCCGTGTTCGGCTTAAAAGCAAATTCCGCTACATTGTGTGGGAGCGGCCAGCCTAAGCATTCTTTACACATAGCACAGAGTTTCAGAGATTTTCACAGGGAGACAGCAAACGCCAAACGCCGATACTACAGGTTTCCAGATTGGTCGCCTTAAACGAAACGGCATTCTCTCGGTTTAGAAGAGCAATGCTGATTGGCAGACGATATTTGTGACGCCTTGAGCTGAAGGAGTAATGGAAGAGACCGAAAGATATACCCCTTCATGTCTGGCGTGGAGAGGCGCCGTTCCATTGTCGCTCTTGGAGCGAGGAACAAGTCTCTATCAGTACTTCACTGGGAGAGCACCTCTGTCGAGAGCAAATCAAAGGGCGACTCTATATTGAGTCCTTGCGATTAAGTGTTGTTCACTGTGTTGGCCAACACACTTATTGTGCGAACGGACAGAATTATAGTTAAACGCCTGCGAGCAAATTTTTGAGTGGCATCGCGGTGGACTGGTTATCTGACCGGTGTGCCACGCCAGTAGTTAGACTAGGGGCGAATAGGAATCCTTGACTTCATCAAGGCATAGGGAGAGTTTGATTGGCGAAGGTCAATCCAGATAGAACGAGAGTTATCTTATTTGTCAGCAGCGAGCGGCGCAGACAGAAGTCATCGCAGCTTACAGTACTGTGCGCTACAGCTATTGCGATCCTCATATTTCCTCCACAACAGTACACTTCACTGCATTTCACTCGCGACAGCCTCGACCGTACCTAGCAACATTCTAAAGGATAATTATTCAAGTTGAGTAGGCGCGCCTTTCAGCCATTCTGCCAAGTCAACAACAATCTTACACTTTGTATAGAAATTTCATTAGCGAATTCTATCCTTGAGAGGTAACTTCACATTCCGAAAAGAACCAGGATATAACTTGTTCAATTCATAACTAAAAGTGACATTTTGATTTCTCAGAATTTTTGCAAAATAAATAATAACTTTCGTTAGTTTCATGTTTTCTTACACTAACTAGCACTACTCCAGTACCCACTAGTTACTAAGAAATTTTGTGAATTTTTGTGTCATTTCCTTACAGCGGATGACTCCAGAAGATATTTATTGCTGAAAGTTTTTCAGGCATTTCTCTTTAGAACGTTAGGAGCGTCTGTCTGACTTCTGTAGTAGTATGGGGGAGGAAATTGCATCTTGCAGGAGCCACAGGGTAAGGGGTACATCTCAGATTAATCTGTTGCGCAGAATAACAAAATAGCAGATCAACCTCATGCTCACATTGTGAGTTGTTGGTGGAATTGTTTTTCCGGATCCATGTGTATCTTGAGGTTATGAATGAGCAGTTATTTTAATGCTGTCTGTGTACTGGATTTGGTGAGAGTTGCGAACGGACATCAGTTCGGTTGGGGTGCAGCAGCGAGCAGGTCCGTGCAGCGCGAGGGCAAGGCGGGGCCGCTGGCGGCGGCTGCCACTGCCGCATCGAGGAGGGGTAGCTGCAAGAGCGACGACTTCGTTGCACTCTGAACCCTGGATGTTTGAGTGAAGAGTTAACTGCTAATGCAACCTCGACTATTTTCAGATCTCGCCTTTGGTCGGCGGGTTGTTGCCCCCAGGGCCGCTGAGCCTGGCAGCAACGACTGAAGTGCTTCGAGGTGGTGAAATATTCAAGCCATCTTTCTCTGTTTGTTATTCATCATTGAATTTAGTATTATTCTTATTAGTAAAGTGCAACCAGCGGTATTTTCTACCTTGTGGTCGCTAACGCCCCAGTTACCTGCCCTGGGGGTTAGCGTACTTTACCGGCAGTGTACCTTTCTACATTGTGTTGATGCTGCCTGACACGGCGTGTAGTTCGACAGCCTCTTGTATTGTACTGTGCATGTTTTTGGTTCTAGTTTTTCCTTCGACCTTAGGTGTTCTCTGAAGATGTAGTGCTGCCTGTCTCTTCGCCCTTGCCTGAAAATATTCCATCGTTGTACCAGTGATCGGACGTTAGGTGGATTGGTTAGTCGGTGGGTCAGCGCTTAGGTTACCCCTTGTTTCAGTTGCCATCCTGTTACGTGAGTACAAGTCTTGGCTGCCTGTCTCACCTTACCTTATGTTTGAGTTACCTTCCCAGACCTACTCTTGGTACACTTGCTGAAAACCAGTTGTCCTGATTCCTTAGATTGTGATGTTTGTTTTAAGGATATTTGTAATTTTCTAATTATTGTTGTTGTTGTGGCCTTCAGCCGAGTAATAATTTCACTTCTTTTATAATAAGGCCTTCAGCCGTGTTACAGTTTGTTTTATAACAAAGTATTTATCTTACTACGTGCTATTTGTAATGGTTTTCCTGACTGCTAATTCAGACCTTCAGCTTTTTGTTATTTCAAATTATTTGTGGCCTTCAGCTGAGTGATAATTTCACTTCTTTTATAATAAGGCCTTCAGCTGTGTTACAGTTTGTTTTAAAACGAAGTATTTATCTTAATATGTACTATTTGGAATTGTTGTTCTAATTCAGGCCTTCAGCCGTTTGGGATTTGAAGTTGTGTGTGACCTTCAGGCTAGCAATAATTTCACTTCTTTCATAATAAGGGCTTCAGGCGTGTTACAATAAGTTTTTTTAAGCAAACTTGTTTTAAAAGCAAGGTATTTATCTTAATATGTGCTATTTGGAATTGTTTTCCTGACTTCTAATTCAGGCCTTCAGCCGTTTGTGATTTGAAGTTGTTTGTGGCCCTCAGCCGAGTAATAATTTCATTTCTTTTATAATAAGGCCTTCAGCCGTGTTACAGTTTGCTTTAAAACGAAGTATTTATCTTAATATGCGCTATTTGGAGTTGTTCCTCTGACTTCTAATTCAGGCCTTCAGTCGTTTGTTGTTGGAGGTTATTGTTGGTGGCCTTCGGCCGTAAAATTGTAGAATTTTTTTTCTGTAATAAGGCCTTCAGCCGTCATACAGTCAGTTGCGTTTTTTTTCATGACTTTGTTTTAAATTTTAATTTCTTTAAATAAAATTCACGTATTTGTTGTGCAACAGAGGGTAACTGATTACGGCCCCATCCACAATTGTAACCTTATCCTGCCCCATCCTTAGAAACCAGCTCTCAGTTACTTCTGCTACAACAAGGTGGAGGAAAGACTAAAATGGATAAAGGTAACATCACAACATAAAAAATGAGAACCTTCTGCTTAACTGTACGGAGACTTACGCGGAAAACGTGCTGAAAAGGCCACGAGATATGAAACCCAGTGATACGAAATGTCAGTAGCTCAACAGTAGAGAGGAAGCATTTTGAGTAAAACGGCACATTCGCCACAGTTAGCGGAGATCGATAAACAAGTATTATGTGACTGTGAGCAGCGGTTTAAAGCCATCGTGGAAGTGGTTAGCCTTTTATTTCCTTATGTAGGATTACGGTTTCTGCTAATTCCCTCGGAGAATGATCTGAAATAAGAAACTGTTCAGCAAAAGAAGAATTATGACCATTTCTCCCTTTCTTATCCAACAGGTGCTCCTTATATCTCGCTTTAAGGGGACCACACCCTGCCTATCTAACCCGTGTTAATTTAGGCAAGTATGTGACCCATTTCTGAAAAAACCTATTTGATGCAGGACCTTAACATTTTTACTGTATGTTACATGATGCTAATAGTCAACTGTACTAAAATCTACTTTATACATTTTACAGTTTTGAAGAAATACTTTTCTAAATTTATCAACAAAAAATATTAAGTTTTCTTCTGCAGAAAATATTTTTTTTGTGAACTTCCTAACGGGGGAATATTAATGAATGTAGTACCAGATATGGCGTTTTATGTTATGCAGAGATTCTGAAATTCTATTCAATACCTCCTCATTAGTTACGTGATCTGCCCATCTAATCTTCAGCATTCTTCTGTAGCACCACATTTCGAAAGCTTCTAATCTCTTCTTGTCCAAACTATTTATCGTTTATGTTTCACTTCCATACATGGCTACACTCCATACAAATACTTTCAGAAACGACTTCCTGACACTTAAATCTATACTCGATGTTAACAAATTTCTCTTCTTCAGAAACGCTTTCCTTGCCATTGCCAGTCTACATTTGATATCTTCTCTACTTCGACCATCATCAGTTATTTTGCTCCCCAAATAGCAAAACTCCTTTACTACTTTAAGTGTCTCATTTCCTGATCTAATTCCCTCAGCGTCACCCAACTTAGCACCACGGTATCAGCCGTCAGTAAGGATTGATATCGTATGTCATCGCGAAATACAGTGTCTCTACGTCTACCTACAGATTACTGAAGATATCGCAAGTAAATACGGTATATCGGAGCGTGACGGAGACTATTGTTGTGTCGCGCCGCCGGTGATCACCGCACACGGTTGGCTGTTATTGCGTCGCGTGCTGTGGGCGACGGCATTGAGACAGTGGAGTGCTGCACGCAACTGATGCGACAGAAAACACCTGCTCCACTGGGGACTGCGGGCGACTCGGCACGCAGGCGCCGTGACGCAGACTCTGTGTCTCCGGCGTGATATCTACGGCGTCGGTATTTAAGGCGGCGGCAGCGGGGCTGCGTGCATAGACGAGGTCTGTGTTCGTCGCCCGCCATGGCGCCTGCTGCCGCCAAAGTGTTTCTCTTCGCGTTCGTCGCCTGCCTGCTGAGCGCCGCCGTCTCAGCCGTGGCTTACCTCGACTGTGGTGAGTAGCCTGGCACGCACTGTTAACACTGCCAAGTCGGAGCGTGCGGAATTAGGTGGAACTCTGCGCGGGTAAGAGAAACGAGAGGCCTACGCAAGAACCATTTACGCATCCATCCCGTCTTTACCCACATCCGCTGATGTTAAAATTTTGCTAACCATATAACCTATAGACTTGGAGAAAGACAATGTTGACTGGAATACTCTCTTTCAAATTCTAAAGATGGCAGGCGTAAAATACAGGGAGCGAAAGGCTATTTACAATTTGTACAGAAACTAGATGGCAGTTATAAGAGTTGAGGGACATGAAAGGGAAGCAGTGGTTGGTAAGGGAGTGAGACAGGGTTGTAGCCTCTCCCCGATGTTACTCAATTTGTATATTGAGCAAGCAGTAAAGGAAACAAAAGAAAAATTCGGAGTAGGTATTAAAATCCATGGAGAAGAAATAAAAACTTTGAGGTTCACCGATGACATTGTAATTCTGTCAGAGACAGTAAAGGAATTGAAAGAGCAGCTGAACGGAATGGACAGTGTCTTGAAGGGAGGATATAAGATGAACATCAACAAAAGCAAAACGAGGAAAATGGAATGTAGTCGAATTAAGTCGGGTGATGCTGAGGGAATCAGATAAGGAAATGAGACACTTAAATTAGTAAAGGAGTTTTGCTATTTGGGGAGCAAAATAACTGATGATGGTCGAAGTAGAGCGGATATAAAATGTAGACTGGCAATGGCAAGGAAAGCGTTTCTGAAGAAGAGAAATTTGTTAACATCAAGTATAGATTTAAGAGTCAGGAAGTCGTTTCTGTAAGTGTTTGTATGGAGTGTAGCCATGTATGGAAGTGAAACATGGACGATAACCAGTTTGGACAAGAAGAGAATAGAAGCTTTTGAAATGTGGTGCCACAGAAGAATGCTGAAGGTTAGATGGGTGGATCATATAACTAATGAGGAGGTATTGAATAGGATTGGGGAGAAGAGAAGTTTGTGGCACAACTTGACTAGAAGAAGGGATCAGTTGGTAGGATATGTTCTGAGTCATCAAGGGATCACCAATTTAGTATTGGAGAGCAGCGTGGAGGGTAAAAATCGTAAAGGGAGACCAAGAGATGAATACATTAAGCAGATTCAGAAGAATGTAGGCTGCAGTAGGTACTGGGAGATGAAGAAGCTTGCACAGGATAGAGTAGCATGGAGAGCTGCATCAAACCAGTCTCAGGACTGAAGACCACAACAACAACAACATAACCTATTCGGTGTGCGCAATTCCTTTAGCTGAATTTCCCCTAGCCTAAATCTTTGACAGCCTAAGTTGACGTTTCAGAAGCTGCGAAACAAAAACCAGCAAGTTTTATTTCATAATAAGTTCCGGATCCTTTCACCCAAAGACAAACACCGTGTTGTTCATTTATTTTCCGATGATTCCGAGTCCTCAAAACAAAAGCCATGTTACTAGTAAAATAAGATGTTCCGATGTTCCGATTAAAGACCTCACAAACTTGAAATGAACGAAAAGCCATAGCATCTCTGCTATTGAAAGCCTCCAATCCAGAAACACCTTTAACGGTACTACCATCGTACCTAGTTTTAACTAGAGCCCCGCCGCACTAAAATCAAGTAGGGCCTTTAGTTATGTTTTGTTTATCACTTTAAGTACTGTATTTTTGATTTGTTTATGACTTTAAGTACTTTATTTTTAATTTAAAGTATATCTTTATAGGTATGTATTAGATTGTCTCTTCCTTATCTTTAAGATGGTGGTATTATCTCATTTTGTTATTTTGGAGACTTCGACGCTTCTTATTAAAAAAAACAGTGACCCGTATATGTAATAAGTTTCCTTTAATTTACGTCTGTGGTCACAAACTTTTTGTTAACAGATTACCGGTTTCGGTCTTTAATGACCATCATCAGAGCTGCAGCAAAAATGGGGAAAACATAAATACGCTCGTAAACTGTATACAGTTTAAGAACAATACATAGACCATAATGAAAAGTAGTACTGACAAAATTTACGTTTGTACGCTTTAAATATGAAGAGGCATACCTGTTCCATAAAAACAAAGTCCTAGTGTACTGCAGCCATAGTGGCACCATCAAATGTGGAATTAAAACGGCTTTGGGACCGCATTTATCTGATACTGGTCATTCCATAGGGAGCATTGAGAGTTGTCTGCGTACTCTTCACAGAGTGGAAAAAGGCCGTGCTCTTAATTTGTTAGAGAAGTTTGAAATTTATAAAGCAAAAAATAGAGAAACAACTAAACTACTTAACTGGCAAAATAACTTTGTGACCAATGCCTACTTTGCTTCATTTGACAATGTTTTGCCCTAATCACTGCATGCCTCTGTTAAATATAGTGTGTTGATAAGTTCAGCTAGTATTGAGTACATCACATATTTACTTAGTTTTCATACGTTTTACTCATGACTCTAGTATGTTCTTGTTCCTTCTCTATTCATTTCATAGACTGCATTAATCAGATAATGTGGATCATCCACTGTTACGGAATTTTATCCGTTCTTGCAACGGAGCACCGCAGGGTATGAGGGGCCCTCTGCCGGTCACATTCCTCCAACCACTTCCCGCCTGTGCGGAATTCTGGCGTTGGCGCTAACAGAGGGCGCTGATTGTGTGCAGCACTATGTTTTCTTTCATTTGTGGCTCCCTTAGCGATTTGTTTAATATTACCCGGTGCACTATCAACGGTGTTTAATATTTATGTCATTATCTAGAATATTGGCACTAGAGCACATGTCAACCACTGTTTTTTAACTCTTCCTCTTTTTAACAATATTACTTTTGACGTGTTCTTCTTTTTATTGCTTTTCATTACTGTAATGCATTTTATACGTTATAAGCTTATTACAGACTTCAACTATTGTATCCCCCTTTATTTTCGCTGTTTGAATTAATTATTGAAAACTAGTGTATGCCGACATTAGCGACATCTGGTGGCTACTGTACGGCAGCTTGTCTTAAACAGTAGTACTACTGACAACATGACTCGTGCAAGTGATGTTATTTATATGTATTTGACGATGCTGGTGCTGATTCCGCATTTAACATTTGACGATGCCACTATGGCTGCAGTACATTAGGACTTTGTTTTTATGAAACAGGTATGCCTCTTCATATTTAAAGCGTACAAATGTAAATTTTGTCAGTACTACTTTTCATTATGGTCTATGTATTGTTCTTAAGCCGTATACAGTTTGCGAGTGTATTTATGTTTTTCCCATTTTTGCTGCAGATCTGGTGATGGTCATTAAAGACCGAAACCGGTAATCTGTTAACAAAAAGTTTGTGACCACAGACATAAATTAAAGGAAACATCTGAGGTCATCAGTCCCCTAGACGTAGAACTACTTAAACCTAACTAACCTAAGGAGATCACACACATCCATGCCCGAGGCAGGATTCGAACCTGCGACCGTAGCAGTCGCGCGGTTCCGGACTGAAGCGCCTAGAACCGCTCGGCCACCACGGCCGGCAGTTGACGTTGTAATCGACATTCCATCGACTAAGAAAATAGAAGCCAAACGTGACCTATTTTAATCTCTATATATAAAAAAGAATGTCCTGACCGACTCAGTTACTGACTGATCCTCGCCCATCCCAAACCACTAACGAAAGAAATTTAATACTTGCAGAAGATGTTGATCTTGTACTACAGGCGTAATCTAAGAACAGATTTTTCGAAATTTCACCCCTAAGGGTGTAAAATAGTTGATGAAATTAGGAATATGGAGAGGGTGTGGATCTTATACTATAGGCATCGCTCAAGAAGCGATTGTTCGAAATTACACTCTGTAAGTAGGCTGTTTAGGTTTTTATGTTGGTAGCGCCACATAGCGCTCTGTATGAAAATCACTGACTGTGCTCGGTGAAGTCTGTGGCTGGATGGAATTGTTGGAATATTTGCTATTGTTGTGTTGGGCAGCTGGATGCGAACAGCGCGTAGCGTTGTGCAGTTGGAGGTGAGCCGCCAGCAGTGGTGGATGTGGGGAGAGAGATGGCAGAATTTTGAGAGCGGACTATCTGGACGTGTGTCCGTCAGAAAAGGGAAATTTGTAAATGACTTTTGAACACTATTAATGTAAATACATTGTTTGTTCTCTATCAAACTCTTTCATTTGCTAACTATGCCTATCAGTAATTAATTAGTGCCTTCCGTAGTTGGAATCTTTTATTTATATGACATTATTGGTGCTCGCTGTATTGCAGTAGTTCGAGTAACGAAGTTTTTTGTGACGTAAGAGATTCATGAAAGGTATAGGTTATTGTTAGTCAGGGCCATTCTTTTGTGGGGATTATTGAAAGTCAGATTGCGTTGCGCTAAAAATATTTTGTGTCAGTTTAGTGATGGTCAGAATAAGTAAAGTGTGAAATGTCTGAGTACGTTCAGTTTTGCTCAGCTGTTTGAAAATCAAATAACGTAAGAGGTTTTCCAGCACTGTCATTTATAATTTTTTTCTGAGGGGACGTTACAACTCCTAAGGGGGTGAAACAGGAAATAAACGGCTTTTTGAAAATTCGTCGCTATTAAGGCAACTTGGAGCTAGAACTGCCAAAATTGTCATTTAGATTTTCAGTCAGAAATAAAAAAAATACGTGTTTCAGCACTTTTGGAAATTCAACCACCGAAGGGGTAAAATAGGTGATGAAAATTTTTATAAAAATATTTCATTAGATTAAAAAATTGTTAAAGGTAAATCTATGAAAATTAGTATTTCACATCTCGGTTACATATAAAGAAATTTGTGTTAGGGGATGAAGTTTCTATGGAAATACCTACATAAGAACGCAAAAGGCGTGATTAACAAAAGCCTTCAACTGCAGCTCCAGAATTGCTTTTTGCTGGAAAGACCATGCTTCTATGAGCTTATTTGGGGTGAAAAATTTAGCTGTTGCAATTTGTAAACAAAATATGAATCCCATTAAATAAAAACAAAAAAACTGTGTAGACCATAGACCGTACGCGAGCGAAGCAATGGGCATTAAGGTAGTACAAAATATTTACACGTATGTCTGAAAGAAGACACTGTTGACGATCCACAATTGTACAAAAAACTCTAAATCAATTTGCTGAGTGCGAATTTCTTGATATCGGCTCTGTTGTGTGGACTACGATAAAAGACTGCACACGGTGTGACATACGGAAATGTGCATCTGTCCGGGGATCGTGCACGGATAGGCGACCACTAGCGATAAGCGAAAAATCCGGTTACGGATCCCGGTCCAGAGCAAATTTTCATGAATCACTGCTAGGTATTAGGTCTACGCCTAGTACAGCTGAATTCAGCGAATTAATTTCGAATAACACAAAATAACCGTCATATCCATGGCAAGTTCTGTGAATAACACCTTTCTGTCGCAATTAATGAACAGCTGTTTGAAATTTTCTGGAGAATAACTGCATAACATTCGGAAGTCAAACGATGCCGTGACAGTAGTTGTCTTCATATGCTGTATAATGTTCGAAGTTAGTCGTATATTTCATTTTTCAGATATACATCAATTCACCACAACGTTAAATCACGTTAACTTGTACACTTGTCACTGTAACTAGCATTGCACCGTGTACTTGTTAACACATTCACCAAAACAAAAATTAGTAACCCCAGCGTGCACGCACAGATGATTCGTTAAGCCTTTATACAGGGTGGTCCATTGATAGTGACCAGGCCAAATATCTCACGAAATAAGCATCAAACGAAAAAACTACAAAGAACGAAACTCGTTTAGCTTGAAGGGGGAAACCAGATGGCGCTATGGTTGGCCAGCTAGACGGCGCTGCCATAGGTCAAACGGATATCAACTGCGTTTTTGAAAATAGGAACCCCCATTTTTATTACATATTCGTTTAGTACGTAAAGAAATATAAATGTTTTAGTTGGACCACTTTTTTCGCTTTGTGATAGATGGCGTTGTAATAGTCACAAACGTATAAGTGCGTGGTATCACGAAACATTCCGCCAGTGCGGTTGGTATTTGCTTCGTGATACATTACCCGTGTTTAAATGGAGCGTTTACCAATTGCGGAAAAGGTCGACATCGTGTTGATGTATGGCTATTGTGATCAAAATGCCCATCGGGCGGCTGCTATGTATGCTGCTCGGTATCCTGGATGACATCATCCAAGTGTCCGGACGTTCGCCTGATAGTCACGTTATTTAAGGAAACAGGAAGTGTTCAGCCACATGCGGTCAACCACGACCTGCAACAAATGATGATGCCCAAGTAGGTGTTTTACCTGATGTCGCGGCTAATCCGCACATCAGTAGCAGACAAATTGCGCGAGAATCGGGAACCTCAAAAACGTCGGTGTTGAGAATGCTACATCAACAGCGATTGCACCCGTACCACATTTCTATGCACCAGGAATTGCATGGCTACGACTTTGAACGTCGTGTACAGTTCTGCCACTGGGCACAAGAGAAATTACGGGACGATGACAGATTTTTTGCACGCGTTCTATTTAGCGACGAAGCGTCATTCACCAACAGCGGTAACGTCAACCGGCATAATAAGCACTGTTGGACAACGGAAAATCCATGATGGCTGCGACAAGTGGAACATCAGCGATCTTGGCGGGTTCATGTATGGTGCGGCATTATGGGAGGAAGGATAATTGGCCCCCATTTTATCGATGGCAATCTAAATGGTGCAATGTATGCTGATTTCCTACGTAATGTTCTACTGATGTTACTACAAGATGTTTCACTGCATAACAGAATGGCGCTGTACTTCCAACATGATGGATGTCCGGTACATAGCTCGCGTGCGGTTGAAGCGCTTTTGAAAAGCATTTTTCATGACAGGGGGATTGGTGGTCGAAGCACCATACCATGACCCGCACGTTCACCGGATCTGACGTCCCCGGATTTCTTTCTGTGGGGAAAGTTGAAGGATATTTGCTATCGTGATCCACCGACAGCGCCTGACAACATGCGTCAGCGCATTGTCAATGCATGTGAGAAAATTACGGAAGGCGAACTACTCGCTGTTGAGAGGAATGTCGTTACCCGTATTGCCAAATCCATTGAGGTTGACGGACAACATTTTGAGCATTTATTGCATTAATGCGGTATTTACAGGTAATCACGCTGTAACAGCATGCGTTCTCAGAAATGATAAGTTCACAAAGGTATATGTATCACATTGGAACAACCGAAACAAAATGTTAGAACGTACCTACGTTCTGTATTTTAATTTAAAAAACTTACCTGTTACCAACTGTTCGTCTAAAATTGTGAGCCATATGTTTGTGACTATTACAGCGCCATCTATCACAAAGCGAAAAAAGTGGTCCAACTAAAACATTGATATTTCTTTACGTACTACACGAATGTGTAATAAAAATGGGGGTCCCTGTTAAAAAAACGCAGTTTTTTTATCTATGGAAGTGCCATCTAGCGGGCCAACCATAGCGCCATCTGGTTTCCCCCTTCAAGCTAGACAAGTTTCGTTCTTTGTAGTTTTTTCGTTTGACGCTTATTTCGTGAGGTATTTGGCCCGGTCACGATCAATGGACCACTCTGTAGATGGCGTAGTAATCGAGTCACGCGCTCAACTGCGCGCGCACTGCCTCTACATAGGCATTAAGGCGATCAATGACACGTTTATTTTGCAAGCGGACGTTATATGTAAGTATGGATAAATGTAAGGACGTGGCAGAGTAGCAGAAAGGAGCAATCGCATTAGGCCGTTCCTATGGCCTTACAGTGTGTGACATTGCTGCATTTTTTGTGTTTCGCGGCGGACTATTCAACGTGCGTACAAGTAATAGTGCAACCCAAGTGGCCGCGAAATACGACGTCTTAAATGTGGTCGGAAAAAACTGAGAGGGGCTGGAGACGCGTTTCACGGCTTGCGAATAAAAATCGCTTTCAAACACGACAGAGATTCCTGCAGTCAGTGGATGAAGGTCGATACCAACCTGTTAGCGAAAGAACATTGCGACGGAAACTGCATACGATGAACATTTAGACTTGGCCACCTGGCGAGAGACCATTGCTCGCACAGAAACGTAATGACGACAATAGCAAAATTCATTGGGCTAGAAAACTATGTGACTGGTTTTCTGGACACTCCCCAGCCGTACTACTTCTCGACTGGCCTGCAAAATCACCTGTCCCTCATAGGAAATCTATGAGGCATGTTGGAACAGTGGATAAAACTGCGTCGTCAGCATCCCTACATTTTGGCTGAACTGCGTGGTCACATCCTCAGCGGGTGGCTTATCCTGCATACGACGTAATTGCTGGGCCTTGTGTGACTCACTTGCTAACCGAATCCAAGCGGGCATTACGTCCAGTGGTGGAATTACACGATATTAAATGATGTTTGTAATGATTTCTCCAGGGGCGACTACTTTTTTGTCCGGTGAGCTCGCATGTAAGTGAAACGTTAGCAGATTCACTGATATTATAATGAGCATTATTTGAAAATCCGCCTCTGTATCCGAGTGATGAGTGTGTCTGATTCTCAGACGCAGCTGCCACAGCTTTTTCTTCGATGAGAAGACTGGAACGAAGTGCACTCAGACTCGTGATGCCAAATGAGGAACTACTTGATTGAGAGGTAGCGGCTCCAAGCTCTGCAAAGCCGACAACGGCCGGGCGAGCGGTATGCTGACCCAAGTCGTCGTCCCCCCCCCCCCCTCCCCACCCCGCACCCGATCCCCACCTCCACCGTAGGCATCTGCGTGATGCCACAAAGCAGGAGATGACACGATATCCGGTCCCCTGAGAGTCAATGTACTAACGAGATCACATTCGTTCTTCAGGGAACAACAATCAGTTATTATCCTGTAAACGAATCGATGTGTTCAAAGATAATTGTGATCCACTGCCCACGTGGGAATCCAGCATTCCTTAAAGTTGACCCTTGAAATCCATTTGACCATTTTAACGGCATACTGTACAACTGCTGGCTTCAAGTACACTTAGCATCAAAGAATATACTGATGACCCATTTTTAAATCTTGGTTGTGGCAGGAGTTTGTTCCTGCAAAGCAATATTTAAGCGACAGATATTTCTGAAGAGCCATATCGCTACTTTCAATATGGAGATGACCTCACAACATCACATCTGAATAGGTATTCTATGGGATGTAGAAGTCGGCTTGCGAAAAGCTTAAAGACATCTTCTCTACATAGCTCCTCGAATAAAATACTGCTAAAAAAAGGGACTCTGCTATTTTCATCAATAAATCGTCTGTCATCTCGTAAGTCCAAGATTTGGGCTAATGGTAACAATGAAATACGAGGAGCTCTTGAAATATCAGAGAGTATTAATATTTTGAATTCACTTTCATTGCCCTACAAGGAAACAATAGTCATAATTTAACTTTTCCAAGGAAGAAAGTTCAAAGTTTTACGTCCCGTGGACTTTATCGCCGCCTTTAAAACTAAGCACTTATAGAAAGGAAAATATTTGTCACAAGCTGTGCCGCACAGTTTCATGATACAGGAAATTTTTTTTTGGGTAACCATCATACGTTCCTTAATGAATATGATCCATATTAGATGACTGGTTCCACTTACTATACTTTCATCAAAACTGCCTACATAAACTTTAGAGAACAAAATTAGATAAGAACTGCGATAAGAAATTTGCCGTGAACTTCTGTGAAAAATATTAATCGGTAATTGCTTATGAAAAGCATGGAAAATAAAACCCAGACGAGCCAGACACGAATCTGAAGCCAGATTCTGCTGAATATAGCTCCAGAACCGCATCCAGACTTCTGTTAAAGACCCATCACGTTCATACCACAACTTAGCCCAATCTCCTGGAGGAAAAAATTCGTGTAGTCGCATATTTTTGTACAGCGGTGGAGGGGAGTGTCATGAACAGCATACTAGAAATCCTGGCCAATAGGGTGTGATCGTGGGGGTTGGGGCAGGAAGGGGGTTGGAGGTGACGTGTAAAGGTCACTTTTTAGGTTTTTCTTGACTATCTCGAAAACCACACCTCCTAGCGAAAACGGTTCGCAGTACGAAATTACACTACATTAAATTTACTATTCATTTTTTCCGTGGCACTAATAGTTTCCGCGTTGCAGCGGATGGTTGGCTGGTTGATTGGTTGATTCGGGGGATGGGGTCAAACAGCGAGGTCCCATCGGAACAGCGAAGAATGGGGAAGGAAGTCGGCCGTGACCTTTCACAGGTACCATCCCGGCATTTACCTGAAACGATTTCGGGAAATCACGGAATACCTGAATCAGGATGGCCGGACACGGGTTTGAACCGTCGTTCGTCCGAATGCGAGTCCATTGTCTTAACCAGTGCGCTACCACACTCGGTGCAGTGGATGGATTAACCGCAGTGATGTGGGGTTACCAACACTGTTGTTAGCGTACCAGTAGGGACAAGAAAGGAGGCATGAAGGGCGCCAAAATAGAAATAATAATCATCCATTTATTGCACCGTTACACACGCACATCATGATATATGAGACATTATGACAAACAGTGTGCATAATGAAGGCCGCACAATTTTACCAATGTAAGAAATTAAAATAATACTAGCATAAAATTAACTAAAGAGCCTTAAAGGAAATGTTTATGAGAAGAACACGGCGGGGCCGCAAGGGAGGAGGCAACACGATACTTAACTCAGCTGCACCAAAACAAACAACGGACACCAGGCCGCGCCAACAACGGACACGTAAGGCAGGCAACTACTCTCTCAGCTGCGGTTCCGCGCGTTCCGCCGAAGTAATAGCTACTTGAAACTTTTTAATACTTGGAACAGCACACCAGTGATCAGCAAATTTAAAAAAAAAAACAATAACATGACATAAAAATACAATAATTTAAGAAAATCACATCATATGAGTATGAGCTTAAGGTCTTTCGGTAATGAACAGATTACGAAAGGTAAAGGGACATGTACCACTATTAAATCTTGCGTAATTACACTAATAAATTTCTCAGTACCCAAGTTGCAATTAACGCAACAAGAATTAACTCATTTAAGTGATAATGTTACTTTAAAATAATAATAAAATATTTTCATACAAAGGAGGACCAAGAATGGCCCGATCAGTACTCCCCAGTGAAGCAGTTCACACACATGGTACTCCACGGCTCCGTGCACACAGCCCCATACAGAATGCAACACAACCTCAGCGACCCCGCCTACTACCAGAACCACCACGCAGTAAACCAAAATCGTACTAACCCAAAACAAGGACCGACTTTTAAAATAACGAGACCTAGCCCGGGCCGGACAACAGACCAAATGCCGGGAAATCCATAAGAAACCTCAGCCAAAACAACAATTTATGAACAATATGCCAAACACAAGACCTCTCAGTCCAAAAGCTTCCGCTTAGTCGCGAAGGTGGCTCCGACCCGCCTACTGAGGTGCCAAGCGTCGTACGGAGTGTCGAATCAAGCTTAACCTTCGTTAACGGAAAGCAGAAGCACCACAAGACAAAATAAACTCCAGTCTAACTGCGCAAGGCAAACTCTAAGGAGTGCCACTCGAAGACTATGCACTTGAAGATCAAACATAAAACACCCAGACTAACGTGCCGCTGAACGACGCACTTCCATCACCAGCGTCTAGTAGAGTACGGAGAGCAGCGTAGCCCATCGATATACACCCATGGGACGGTAAACGATGATAGCAATCCCAGCGACGGAGAGACAGGAGGACGAAATGACATCCCGCCGCACATACGAGGTGCAGCTAGAAAAAAACCGGACTGATGCTGGAAAAAACATTTATTTACAATTATTTACAATTTCATGTTATCTCCTTCAGTGTACTCTCCTCCTCGGTCTCTACACCGCTCCATACGAATTTACCACTGTTCATAGCAATGCTGCAGATCATTTTCGGTAAGTCCATACATTACTTCCGTCGCTTTTTCTTTTACTGCTTCAACAGTCTCAAATCTAGTTCCTTTCAAAGCTGACTTGACTTTAGGGAAAAGAAAAAAGTCACAGGGGGCCAAATCAGGTGAGTAGGGTGGATGATCCAAGATGGGAATGTTGTGTTTTGCCAAAAACGTCTTCACTGACAACGCACTGTGAGCTGGGGCATTGTCTTGGTGAAGGATCCATGACTTTTTTCTCCACAAATCGTTCCGTTTTCTCCGTACTCGCTCACGTAGGATAGCCAGGACGCTAATGTAGTAATGCTGATTCACTGTTTGTCCCTCTGGTACCCAATCAATGTGCACAATCCCTTTGATGTCAAAAAAAACAATCATCATTGCCTTGAATTTCGATTTTGACATTCGTGCTTTTTTTTGTTGTGGAGAACCAGGAGTTTTCCAATGCATCGATTGGCGTTTGGTTTCGGGATCGTAAGTAAAAAACCACGATTCATCGCAAGTAATAACATTTTGTAAGAAGGTGGGATCACTTTCAATGTTTTCCAGGATGTCAGAACAAATCATTCTTCGGCGTTCCTTCTGTTCAATTGTGAGACACTTTGGAACCATTTTTGAACACACTTTGTTCATGTTGAAACTTTCATGAAGAATCTGCCTAACACTTTCCTTGTCAACTCCTGTTAACTCAGACACTGCTCTGATTGTTAAACGGCGATCTTGTCGAACAAGTTTACCGATTTTTTCAATGTTTGCATCAGTTTTTGCTGACAATGGTCTGCCAGTGCGAGTGTCATCACTGGTGTCTTCGCGGCCATCTTTAAATCGTTTAAACCACTCAAACACTTGTGTTCGCGATAAACAATCATCGCCGTACACTTATTGTAACATTACAAACGTTTCACTTGCAGATTTTCCTATTTTGAAACAAAATTTGATGTTAACACGCTGTTCTTTCTGTACACTCAACATTTTCCGACGCACAGACAAAACGTCAACTACTTAAAACAGACGCCACGGGCAGACTGAGTGCAGGAGGCAGATGAAACTCGAGCAGTAGGCGGAGCGAGAGTCACGTGACAGGCCACGCGACTTTCAGCCTTATTGCATTCGTTTTATTGTTTCACCAGTACTAGTCCGGTTTTTTTTCTAGCCACACCTCGTAGAAGGTATTTCAAACTCAGGCTCGACGAACTACAACAGGCGAGATTTTGCTCCCTTGCGAATCAAGTTAGACGGCACACCACGCCGCTGTCCCCACTATCAACCGTAAAATCGCGGTCCGGTCTTCCCATCGGGCCCTACTCGGCGTCCAGACGCAAACAACCCCAGCCGAGCAGAGCTGCCTTCACGCCAAGGCAGCCCCCTCTTCCCTCCTCACACGCCTCCAGGTAAGCCCCGGCCAGCGATCACACACGGAAACAACCGCCTAACGGCAAAGCGCCATCTGAGTGAAAACTCAGCACTAAGATCGATACGGACTTGGGAATAAGCGAGCACCGTAACACGCAGTTTAGTGTTTTAATGGTGTAAAATTAACGTTTATTGTCAAATGAAGTGTGTTAAGAGCAAATATTAGATGTATGTACCACGTCTCCGTGCAGTAGAACCGTATTAAGGGATCTACATCTACATTTACATCTACATTTATACTCCGCAAGCCACCCAACGGTGTGTGGCGGAGGGCACTTTACGTGCCACTGTCATTACCTCCCTTTCCTGTTCCAGTCGCGTATGGTTCGCGGGAAGAACGACTGCCTGAAAGCCTCCGTGCGCGCTCTAATCTCTCTAATTTTACATTCGTGATCTCCTCGGGAGGTATAAGTAGGGGGAAGCAATATATTCGATACCTCATCCAGAAACGCACCCTCTCGAAACCTGGCGAGCAATCTACACCGCGATGCAGAGCGCCTCTCTTGCAGAGTCTGCCACTTGAGTTTATTAAACATCTCCGTAACGCTATCACGGTTACCAAATAACCCTGTGACGAAACGCGCCGCTCTTCTTTGGATCTTCTCTATCTCCTCCGTCAAACCGATCTGGTACGGATCCCACACTGATGAGCAATACTCAAGTATAGGTCGAACGAGTGTTTTGTAAGCCACCTCCTTTGTTGATGGACTACATTTTCTAAGCACTCTCTCAATGAATCTCAACCTGGTACCCACCTTACCAACAATTAATTTTATATGATCATTCCACTTCAAATCGTTCCGCACGCATACTCCCAGATATTTTGCAGAAGTAACTGCTACCAGTGTTTGTTCCGCTATCATATAATCATACAATAAAGGATCCTTCTTTCTATGTATTCGCAATACATTACATTTGTCTATGTTAAGGGACAGTTGCCACTCCCTGCACCAAGTGCCTATCCGCTGTAGATCTTCCTGCATTTCGCTACAATTTTCTAATGCTGCAACTTCTCTGTATACTACAGCATCATCCGCGAAAAGCCGCATGGAACTTCCGACACTATCTACTAGGTCATTTATATATATTGTGAAAAGCAATGGTCCCATAACACTCCCCTGTGGCACGCCAGAGGTTACTTTAACGTCTGTAGACGTCTCTCCATTGATAACAACATGCTGTGTTCTGCTTGCTAAAAACTCTTCAATCCAGCCACACAGCTGGTCTGATATTCCGTAGGCTCTTACTTTGTTTATCAGGCGACAGTGCGGAACTGTATCGAACGCCTTCCGGAAGTCAAGAAAAATAGCATCTACCTGGGAGCCTGTATCTAATATTTTCTGGGTCTCATGAACAAATAAAGCGAGTTGGGTCTCACACGATCGCTGTTTCCGGAATCCATGTTGATTCCCACATAGTAGATTCTGGGTTTCCAAAAACGACATGACACTCGAGCAAAAAACATGTTCTAAAATAGACTGTGTTCCGTGGATGTGCGCTCTGGAGGGCGGATGGAGGTTAGATGCGTAAGGGAAGGCTCCTCGCCAGATTGTGCTCATGCACGTCCGTCCTTTGTAAGTTTGCGAACCGAAGAGCAAGCAGGGTACTTCACGTTAAGAATCGCTGGCGATGCTGTGCGCAGACACTCCCACGGGATGTTTATCTTACACTAAGTGTTTTACACTACAACGGTTGCAGGTGTGAGTTACTGACAACACTGCCACAAGAAAAGGATATGTACAGATTCTACATATATGTCGGCAGACTATTATACACTGCTACAGTGGAAATTGTTTCTTAGTCGTCCTTTAACGTACTTACACTCTTCTTCGAGAAAGGCGAATTAGTCCACCACAAACGCTGCTCGCCTTTCGGTTTACAGACGGACTACACTGAAGAGCGAAAGAAACTGGCACAGCTGCCTGATATCGTGTAGGGCCCCCGCGAGCGCGCAGAAGCGAGGCAGCACGACGTGGCATGGACTCGACTAATATTTGAAGTAGTGCTGGACGGAACTGATACTATGAATCCTGCAGGACTGTCCATAAATCCTTAAGAGTGCGAGGGGGTTTTCCCTCGTTCTGTTTGCGAGTGGAACAGGGAGAGAAGATGCTAGTTGTGGTACGAGGTACCCTCCGCTACGCACCGTATGGTGGATTGCGGAGTATGTATGTGGATGTAGATGTAGATGTAGATCTCTTCTGAACAGCACATTGCAAGGCATCCCAGATACGCTCAATAGCGTTCATATCTGGGGAGTTCGCTGGCCAGCGGAAGTGTTAAAACTCAGAAGAGTGTTCCTGGAGCCACTCTGTAGAAATTCTGGATGAAGGGGGAGTCGCATTGTCCTGCTAAAACTGCCCAAGTCCGTCGGAATTCACAATGGACATGAATGGATGCAGGTGATCAGACAGGATGGTTACGTACGTGTCAATTCTCAGAGTTGTATCTAGACATATCAGGTGTCCCATATCACTCCAACTAAACACGCCCCACACCATTACAGACCCTTCGCAAGCTTGAACAGTCCCCTGCTGGGATTCATGAAGTTGTCTCGATACCCGTGTACGTCTATCCGCTCGATACAATTTGAGACGAGACTCGTCCGACCAGGCAACATGTATCCAGTCATCAAGAGTCCAACGTCGGTGTTGACGGGCCCAGGCGAGGCGTAAATCTTTGTGTCGCGCAGTTATCAGGGGTACACGAGTGGCCCTTCGGCTCCGAAAGCCCATATCGATGACGTTTCGTTGAATGGTTCGCACGCTGACACTTTTTGATGGCCCAGCATTGACATCGGCAGCAATTTGTGGAAGGGTTGCACTTATCTGACGTTGAACGATTGTCTTCAGTCGTCGTTGGCCCCGCTCTTGCAGGATCTTTTTCCTGCCGCGGCGATGCCGGAGATTTGACGTTTTACCGGATTCCTGATATTCACGGTACACTCGTGAAATGGTCGTACAGGAAAATCCCCGCTTCATCGCTACCTCGGAGATGCTGTGTCCCATCGCCCGTGCGCCATCTAGAACACCACAATCAAACTCACTTAAATCTTGATAACTTGCCATTGTAGCAGCAGTAACCGATCTAACACCTGCGCCAGATGCTTGTTGTCTTACACAGGCATTGCCGATCGCAGCGCCATATTCTGCCTGTTTACTTATCTGTGTGTTTGAATACGCATGCCTGTACCAGTTTCTTTTGCAGTCGAGGATCAGATCTCATTTAACCTGACCACTGATGGCTTCGATTTGGAGAATGTCACAGTGTATATAGCCCAAGAATCTCTTGTCTCGTGTAAGTGCTCAAAATAATTTCACAGAGCTCGGTAGACATCGAGGTCATTAGAGATGGAGCGCAGACTTAGATTAGGAAAATATGTGGAAAAGATCGGCCGTCTTCTTTCAAAGGAACCATCCCGGAATTCGCCTGAAGCGATTTAGGGAAATCACGGAAAATTTTAATCAGGATGGCCGGAACGGGTTTGAACCGTCGTCCTTCCGAATGAGACTCCAGTGTGCTAACCGCTGCACCACTTCGCTCGGTAGGTTTTAATAAAGTTACTATGTGAAGTACGTTCCTATAAACAATGACTGAGAAGTGCATAATTTGCAAGTGTGACGTTGTCGTTCGGCTATGTAATGTTGATGGGAATGGGGTTGAATTGGTAAATGTTGCATCATGCTGCTGCCTGTCGTTGATTGCAAATTGTAAAACCATGTAACTTTGCTGAAGTCCCTTGGTGATGAGTTGCTGAATGACCAGAAACTACAGCACTTTTCTCGCCATTAATTATGTTAGCGGAAGACTGCATAAATCTCTTCCAATCAGAAATTACTGATACTTGTAGAGTGAGCTGCTCTGAGTGGAGCCACTTACCACTTATCTCGCAATGTGGTGTCAATACGTCTCATCAAATAAGACTGATCATGTTTAAATCTAGAACAGTAATCTGTCGTAATGCACTGCTTGATTTGTGTTAAAATATCTGAAGTTCCATAACATGTAGGTGATTTCTGTTGCAGCGGGAGCCAATTTAAGCCACTGGGCCTCTTCAGGCGTTGGGAGATACTTAATACCCCTAAGCTGCGAAAAGTGACGCAGCCATTGATAGTGGAGACAATGAAATCGACACTATCAAATACATATTGATAGCATGTTACACTTGCTACAGGCTTTTCAGTGTGGTAGACAGTTGACAGCTCCAGCGGTTGAGCTTTTTTATATGATAGCTCAGTCACAGCCGCAAATAAGTATTCACTTAATAAACTGAAAATAACTGCAGTATACGGACACGTGCTCAGTGAAGTTATTTTGTCTACTCACATAGGAGAGCTGGACAGAAAATGCGGGGAAGCTGCTGTCTGTTTGCAAACTGAAAAGCGATTTTTTTTTTTTTTTGAAATTTTTGTTAAGCTCCTATGGGACCAAACTGCTGAGGTCATCGGTCCCTAGGCTTACAAACTACTTAATCTAACTTAAACTAACGTACGCTAAGGACAACACACATGCCCAAGCCCGATGGAGGATTCGAACCTCCGACGGGAGGAGCCGCGCGAACCGTAGCAAGGCGCCCATGACCACTCGGGTACACTGCGCAGCAACTGAAAAGCGAGCAGCACTCGTGATTGGGAAGTTGCCTTACACGAAAGGAGCGCTACGGCTGACGTACAGAGTGACTAAGAATCAATTTCCCTCTAACATTGAGGATAAGTGCAGTAGAGAGGATTTGGTATTGCCTGCACGCTCTTCACGTTGCAGACTTAACTGGGTTTACACTAGCAAGTCGCTTGCAGAAGTTATTGCTGCATGTTACTGCGAGTCGCTTGCAGCTTTGTTTACACAGCAGCGCAAGAATTAAGCTTGATCCTTCCGCAAGTTCTTTGGCAAGAAACTTGCGTCAACAACTTGCTTATACTGTTTACATGTTTTTTCAGTACCACCACGAGTGTCAGCCGAAGTGTAAAATGACAAGTGGGCGGGTGGGATATGCTGCAGCTCTTGTAATTGTAATGAAAAACGTGAAAAAGAAAAACACAAGTATTTGGGTTAGAGCGTGGATAATGAGAAGATCGGAGAATGGTGCCTATAATAACCTTTTGCAAGAACTTAGTATCGGGAGCATGGATACTTTTGAAAACTTCTGCAGAATATTCTCAAATCATCTGGAGTGTTTGTTGACGTTAATAGTGCCCGTCATATCAAAACGAGACACAAACTTCCGTACTGCTATTTCAGCAAAGGAACGTTTGCTAGTCACTCTTACAATTTACAGCTACAGGTGAGCTACGAATAAAATAGGCCTTTTCAATTATTTATGTGAAACATAGGAGACTCATACAAGTCCCTAATGTACTTGTTTCATATTCCCGTCAGCATGATTTCTCTGATCGTACCCGATGTATGTAGAGCCATTTTTGACGTCTTGAAAACGGAAAATTATTTGAAGGTATGTGAAAATACAACAATGAAATTAATTTTTTATTGAAATAAACAGCATTTTACCGAATGATATGCTTATAAAAATGTTTTTTTCTTCTGATGCTCATAAAATGGAAAGTGAGAAGCTAAGTAACTAGAACATGTAATAATTACACATCGTCTTTTTCCAGACTCCTAAAACTAGGAGTGGATGCAGGTGGCAAAGGGGTTGTACCCTCAAGTTATGCTACTTTTTCCGTGTACTTCTTTCACAGATGTGTCGAATATCGACGAGATTTCATTTAATACGCTCATCTTCTTCACTCCATCCTTAAAGTCCCGGTTATGCACGTCCCATATTTCGGGGTAGCTCTCCACGGCTTCAATAAAATGTTCTGTATCCTGTTTCATCCGTTCCCATTTCTACTCCATTTCCGAAATTTGTTTTCATATAATATGTGAGATGGTTGTATAAAATTAAGTCACCACATTAAGTAAAATGTTAAACATGAGTGTTATGCAGACGGCACACTTAATATAACTTGCGCTTCCTACCTGCAGGTCGCAGGTTCGAATCCTGCCTCGGGCATGGATGTGTGTGATGTCCTTAGGTTAGTTAGGTTTAAGTAGTTCTAAGTTCTAGGGGACTGATGACCGCAGAAGTCAAATCCCATAGTTCTCAGAGCCATTTGAACCTACCTGCAGGAAATAGAAATAAATCCTGAAAGCTGCAATTTACTTGCAGACACTTCTTGCGTGGTGTTCACACTGGAAGCGGAAAACGTGCAGCAAGTTACTTCCGCAATAAATTGCTGCAATAACTTGCTAGTCTAAACCGAGCATTATGGAGGAAGGGAGCGCATGACCACAACCCGGCGACCTACCTTCTCTCACGCTTCTAACCTCCACCCCCACCTTTTCACTCCGTTACGCTCCTAGAACACAATATACCCCTTAATAGCGATCTACTGAGCTCATATGGGCACAAAGTAATCACATTTGTTCTTCACCCACATTAGTCAGCCATATACATGAATTTCATACCATTAAACCAATATTTTCAATAATTTTTTCATCCCCTTAACGCGGAAACTATTAGTCCTAGAGAGAAAGGAATAGGATCATTTTGTAGGAAACTTAATATAGTTTACTTTTGTACTGGAGAACATTTTCCGTCGGAACCGCAGTTTTTGAGATAGTCAAGAAAGATATACATAAGTGATGTTTATAAGACCGCAACCCAAACCCCATCCTCACTCCTCACAAGGAAAGATTTTCAGTACCTTGTTCATGACACTCTCCACTAGCGCTGTACAAAAATTAGCGACTACACGAATTTTTTCCCCTAATTTTGCTTCGTTGCTTAGATTAACTGCTTAAGTTGCAGTCAAAGGTATTCCTGTGCATTTATTTTAGTTTGCATCTACAATTGTGAATTATTTACTCATCCGTTTTTCCCTCACGTAAAGGAAATGACAGGGTTTATCATTTTTACGTTTAGTATAATACACCTGTTGCAGCACTATCAAATCTCACTGATAAACCTCACCGAGATAAAGACGACTCAAAAGAAAAAGAAGAATTAGAGCTTATCGCATCACCGGCATCGAAGTTGTAGGACACTGCCAGGAGATTAACTGAAAGAGGAAGGGATCTACAGTGGCCGCATCAAAACAGCCATCCTTACATTCTTCTGGCGTCACCGAATGAAAACGGAAGGCCATTCCTTCCCACCCCAATCCCACTTTCTTAACCTCTGCGCTAACTTACTTCTTGTTTTACTCAAAACAATATTACACTCGCTCGCCGAGGTGGCCGAGCGGTTCTAGGCGCTTCAGTCTGGAACCGCGCGACCACTACGATCGCAGGTTCGAATCCTGCCTCGGGCATGGATGTGTGTGATGTACTTAGGTTAGTTAGGTTTAAGTAGTTCTACGTTCCGGTTTCAACCCGACGCAGGGGTCATCTTCTGGGCGTTTACACTGTGAAATTATGGATATCCGTCAGAAAGATTCCATTATACAACAGCTAAAATTACGTAAATTTAAAATATGTTACCCATTGGTCGACTGCTGGAAGTGTCACTCCTGTCTACATAACGGCAGGAAACTATGCGAGACTAACCCTTCGTATGGGCTTAAATAGTGTGCTGAGTTCACATGAATAGACGGCATTTAATACAGTTTATAATATGTAATTACTAGTCACCTTGGTTTAACATAAATTTAAGTGACAGTAAATAATAGAAGGACCGTCTATTCACGTGATCTCAGCACGCTATTTAAGACCATAGAAGGGTTAGTCTCGCATAGTTTCCTGCCGTTATGTAGACAGGAGCGACACCACCAACAGTCGACCAATGGGTAACATATTTTAAATTTACGTAATTTTAGCTGTTGTATAATGGAATTTTTCTGACGGATATCTATAATTTCACAGTGTAAACGCCCAGAAGATGACCCCTTCGTCGGGTTGAAACCAGTTGGCGGTATAATAATAATAAATGCGATTAAGACTGTTTTTGAATAATTGATTCTGAAGCGAATGCCACGAAGTGGTTCCTTCATCTTCGGAGTCAAATCAAAGTCACAAGCACTTAAGTCAGTGGAGTGCGGTGGATGGTACAGTACTTCCCAGTCCCATCAACCAAACAGAGCAGGCACAGCTTGCGCTGTAAGCGCCTGCGCATTGTCGTGAAAAATGATGGGTGGGTTGCACAGAAAGTGTCGCCGCTTCTTTCGCAAAGCTGGTCACAGGTGATGCTCCAAAAACGAACAGTAATACTGGGCATTGACGGTCTCCCGTGGAGCAACGTAATGCGTTACGATAACACCATCACAGTCGTACACGAGAATCACCATAACTTTAGGCCGCTCCATTCGCACCATCAACAGAACAGGCTCTGCTAACGGTATACCATGCGTTCATCATCTACACAACGCTGGTGACTATTTTGAAGGACAGTGACAGGTGCAAACAAGTAACTCTTTTGTACCGGTTGTGAATAAATACGTAGTTCCCACTGTTTAAGTTCCAACCCTCGTACATAATATATCAATATAAAACTGGTAGAACCCGATCTCGGGGAAGATCAGTTTGGATTCCGTAGAAATATTGGAACACGTGAGGCAATACTGACCCTACGACTTATCGTAGAAGCTAGATTAAGGAAAGGCAAACCTACGTTTCTAGCATTTGTAGACTTAGAGAAAGTTTTTGACAATGTTGACTGGAATACTGTCTTTCAAACTCTGAAGGTGACAGGGGTAAAATACAGGGAGCGAAAGGCTATTTGCGATTTGTACAGAAACCAGATGGCAGTTATAAGAGTCGAGGGATATGAAAGGGAAGCAATGGTTGGTAAGGGAGTGAGACAGGGTTGTAGCCTCTCCCCGATGTTATTCAATCTGTATATTGAGCAAGCAGTGAAGGAAACAAGAGAAAAAATCGGAGTAGGTATTAAAATCCATGGAGAAGAAATAAAAACTTTGAGGTTCGCCGATGACATTGTAATTCGGTCAGCAAAGGACTTAGAAGAGCAGTTGAACGGAATGGATAGTGTCTTGAAAGGAGGATATAAGATGAACATCAACAAAAGCAAAACGAGGATAATGGAATGTAGTCGAATTAAGTCGGGTGATGCTGAGGGAATTAGATTAGGAAATGAGACACTTAAAGTAGTAAAGGAGTTTTGCTATTTGGGGAGCAAAATAACTGATGATTGTCGAAGTAGAGAGGATATAACATGTAAACTGGCAATGGCAATGAAAGCGTTTCTGAAGAAGAGAAATTTTTTAACATCGAGTATAGATTTAAGAGTCAGGAAGTCGTTTCTGAATGTATTTGTATGGAGTGTAGCCATGTATGGAAGTGAAACATGGACGATAACTAGTCTGGACAAGAAGAGAATAGAAGCTTTCGAAATGTGGTGCTACAGAAGAATGCTGAAGATAAGATGGGTCGATCATATAACTAATGAGAAGGTATTGAATAGGATTGGGGAGAAGAGAAGTTTGTGGCACAACTTGACTAGAAGAAGGGATCGGTTGGTAGGACATGTTCTGAGGCATCAAGGGATCACCAATTTAGTATTGGCGGGCAGCGTGGAGGGTAAAAATCGTAGAGACTTGGAGATGAATACACTAAACAGATACAGAAGGATGTAGGTTGCAGTAGGTACTGGGAGATGAAGAAGCTTGCACAGGATAGAGTAGCATGGAGAGCTGCATCAAACCAGTCTCAGGACTGAAGACCACAACAACAACAACAACAACAACAGCAACATAATCCATTTGTGTGGTAACGTGGCCTTATTCACTTATTTATTTCACAAAAGTAAATTTGAAAAACCAGCGCGAACAAGAACAAACATCGTGTTAATTGTCAATAAGTTCCAAAGAACTTGAAAAGTTGCCGATGAATCTCGTGCTTGGAGCCGTTCTATGTCACAAGATGCTGTTCAGCGACTCAGAGAAGCAATCGAAAGGGGTCTGAGTGAGTCAACTCGTCGTTTAAACAACAAGTTAGATGTGCCAGAATCAATGACCATCAGCTGGCTCACAAATTAGACCACAAAGATTCCGCAACTCGGCACGCTGCACGTTACGATGCGATAGGAGCTGCACGCAACGAATACCTTACTGATGAAGCCAAATTCCACATCTGTGGAGAAGCTGAGAAACAGAACTGCCACATATGGGGAAACGAACCACCTCACATTACCATTGAATGTCAAAGAGAAATTACTGGAATCGCAGCTTCAGCAAGAAGACACAGCTGACACTGTTGTGCTCCGTCAGGGCGGCGCATCCCCCTCTTTTTGCCCTCATAGTAAAAGAACACCTAAATTAAAGATTCGCCGACGGGTGGGTAGCAGAGATCCTGCAACACTGTGGCTATCGCGGTCACTTGATTTGACACCCTTGCTACTTTTTTGTTGGACATGAAGTCAAGGGCGTACAAAGCTAAGGTCAGGGATTGCCAGAATCTAAATGCTCCAATCTAGAATGCAGCATCGTCTATTTCACAAGGCATGCTTGAAAATGTACTCAGGTCTGCTCATCAACGAAGCGAGCGAAGCGAGTAATATCTCAAAACGGTCGGAGGCATTGTTACAGTGCGATGAACATAAATATTGACAGTGAACATACATGCTTATTATGTAAATGTATCCATTATTTTTTGGAAATGGATCGAATCTTTATGACCATCTTGAGTAATAATCGTAGTGATTACTACTCTTGCCGAGCGAAGTGGCGCATGAAGCACATGAAGCTCGCGTTCGCTGTGCAAGATTAACAAGGTCCTATTGCAAGTGCGCTCAGCTTGAACACAGACAGACAAGCCACGCATCATAACCTCACAGTACAGCAGAGGGGTTGGGTTGTTTGGGGGAAGAGACCAAACAGTGAGGTCATCGGTCTCATCGGATTAGGAAAGGATAGGGAAGGAAGTCGGCCGTGCCATTTCAAAGGAACCATCCCGGCATTTGCCTGAAGCGATTTAGGGAAATCACGGAAAACCTAAATCAGGATGGCCGGATGCGGGATTGAACCGGCGTCCTCCCAAATGCGAGTCCAGTGTGCAGTACATCAGAAAGGCAACCAGTGGCATTCGCCTCTAACTCACGACCTCCAATAAGTGAAAGCAATAGAGTGCCCTCTTCAAACTCACTTCGCCGCATTCTCAGCTAGGCGGGCTGTGAGTTGTTTAGCCGACATAGCCGGAACTCAAAGAACACTTTCTGAATACCTCACATTTTAAGTTGTTTGGAATCGATACTAGGTATAGAACTGCATCTTTGCACTAATCCTGCGGTAACTAGAACAAGAAATAACTGAATTGTAAAAATAACAAATTAAATATTAAAAGTTGCAACGTAACAGCCAACTTTCAACCTCACGTATGATTTCCTTCCACATCTTGCTACAATTCGAGCTTCTCTGCGTCTCTAATGATCCCGTCCTCAACGGGACATTAAGTCCTAACATTGCATTCATCTTCTCATAAACAAGACGCTGTTACGACCAATTCTAGAATCGAAAATACTTTATATAGCTTTTAGGTGCATAAATAATTTCTTTGTGGAACATACGCTACTTAATGAATATGATTTTTATTGGATGATTTTTTTTTCACTCACACTTCTAGCATTAAGTTGAGCTACATAAACTACGGAAAACATTTCAGACAAGCTTTAAGTAAAGCTGGTAAAAACATCGTACGTACTGGATGTACACTTAAGATTCATTGAATCATAATTTTTGTATCGTTATGCATTGTATTCAGGCAGTGGCAGTCACTGTATAGTCTACTAATAGTATTATCACACAAGAAACGGGCTCAGTAAGTGTAAAACTACAGACGCAACGATGTGGCGCAGTTTTAACGCATAGTTCGCGCGTTTGGAAGGGATGTGTTAAGTAAACAGTCAAACGAAATACGTACTGCAAAGCTAGGCTAGAGGCACTCGCATAGCAGTACCAGTAACGACGAAAGTCATTTTATTATACCGTAGTAATAGAGTTTGTCAAAATCGCAACAATACTAAAATACAAATGAGAATTTTTTTCTTCAATCAGAATTTTTGCATCGATGATCGTATGTGACAGATTAAAATGGTGCGTCGCACTGGTATTTGTACCTCAATCCTTTTGTGGACAGTGTGCTCCCAATTACGTCATTTGAGCATGCCACATGGTCCGACACTGACATGAAGAATAAAATAATAAAAATAAAATATCTGTATAAAGATGGACTGCCAACGGCCTTGCCGCAGTGGTAACACCGGTGCCCGTCAGATCACCGAAGTTAAGCGCTGTCGGGCGTGGCTAGCACTTGCATGGGTGACCATCCGGTCTGCCGAGCGCTGTTGGCAATCGAGGTGCACTCAGCACTTGTGAGGCAAACTGAGGAGCTACTTGATTGAGAAGTAGCGGCTCCGGTTTCGGAAACTGATCTGCGGCCGGGAGAGCGGTGTGCTGACCACATGCCCCTCCATATCCGCATCCAGGATGACACAGCGGCCAGTCGGTACCTTTGGGCCTTCATGGCCTGTGCGGGAGGAGTTAGTTTAGTTTTTATGAAGATGGACTTACAGAGAGTAAAATAATCTTCGTTTGTCACATATGAAATCTTCTAAATCTTACTGTCAGTGTTAGTTCTGTAGTCATTTCACCGGTGTTTCCGATAGTCCGAATCCTGTTAGCTGACATGTATTTGTGGGAATACGAGAGTGGTCCATTCTAGCTGAGACGTAATTAATCAATACTGAACTGTGGCACTTGGTATTAGTCTAGTGAATTTTTCACATTTTTTCATAAAGTCGAACATCTTCACAGCATCTATGTGTTGAACGGTTCCCTCCTGCCCAAACTACGTGCCTATCAATGACACTGACCGCTCGATTGTAGTAACTCCCTTGACGGGTGAATGGCGCTAGTATTCTCTTTGGCGGCGGGGATAAACCTCAATCTTTGCCTTTTCTCTACCAGCGCCTGCACGAATTTACAGCGGCCAACATTCAGAGGTGCAGACTGGAAAGGCGCTGCAAAGTATTATGCACAAAGCTGATTTACTTTGCTGATTTTGTTGTTTTCTGTTGGGCTTAAGATCCACTAATCTCCATTCCGTCGCAATTTTTATTTTTTATTTTTAAGTCGAACGAACACACCACTTAGGAATTATCCAAACAGAGCGAAAATCCGTAGGTGTGATGTACATGTGCCGACAAACAAATGACTACAATGTCATAAAAACTGAATGACTGTTTCAAGAGAAAGCTTCACAAATAACACGTTAGTTCACCTCTGGCCCTTACGCAAGCAGTTATTCAGCTTGGCATTGATTGATGTTCCACATCCTGGAGGACCTCCTCACTACGGATCAATTGGAATGAAAGTAAATCTAACCTAATCTAATTTAATCTAATGATAGAATTGTTGGGTGTCCTCCTAGGGGATATCGTGCCAAATTCTGTCCAATTGGTGCGTCAGATTGTCCAAATCACGAATTGGTTCGAGGCCCTGCTCATAATGCTCCAAACTTTCTCTTTTGGGGAGAGGTCCGGCGACCTTGTTGGCCAAAGTAGGGTTTGGCAAGCGCAAAGACAATCAGTAGAAACTCTCACCGTGTGCGGAAGGGCATTCTTTTGCTGAAATGTAAGTCTAGGACGACTTGCCATGAAGGGAAACAAATCGGGGCATAGAATATCTTCTACATACCGGTGTTGTGCAAGGGTGCCGAGGATGGCAATAAAATAGGTCTTGCTATGAAATGAATTGAGACACCACACCATCATTCCTAATTGTCCGGCTGTAAGGAGGGCATCAGTCACGCTAGTATCCCACAGCTGTTCAGGGCGTCTCCAGACACGTCTTCTCTGTCATCTGGGTTCACTCCGAAGCGGGACTCATCACCGAGGACATTTCTACTCAGTCAATGAGATTCCATGCCCCGATGACAAGTAAAGCTTCTAACTGAATGCAATCAAAAGATAAAGGAATATACGTCACATATTTTGATACAAACCCAGTCATCAATACCTGCAGATGAACTACCTACATAAAGTGAGACAATTATTGAACTATATGAAACAAACGTAAATTAGTTGCAAACTACGGCGTGCACACAACATGTAAACGTCATCACGGATATTCGGATTTAGGTTATGACATGTTGGATACGCCTGCCATCATTGGTAATGATGTGGCGCAGACGAATAGCGAAATTCTGCATGACCCGCTGAAGCGTCGGAACATCGATGCTGTCAATGACCTCCTGAATGGCCGTATTCAGCTTGGGATTATTGCTGTACACATTGTCTGTAATATGTTGTTGTGCTCTTCAGTTCAGAGACTGGTTTGATACAGCTCTCCATGCTACTGTATCCCGTGCAATATTCTTCATCACCTAGCACCTACTGCAACCCACATTCTTCTGAAACTGCTTAGTGTATTCATCTCTTGGTCTCCCTCTACGATTTTTACCCTCCACGCTGCCCTCCAATACTAAATTGGTGATCCCTTGATGCCTCAGAACATGTCGTAGCAACCGATCCCTTCTTCTAGTCAAGTTGTGCCACAAACTCCTCTTCTCCCCAATTCTATTCAATACCTCCTCGTTAGTTATGTGATCTACCCCTCTAATCTTCAGCATTCTTCTGTAGCACCACATTTCGAAAGCTTCTTGTCCAAACTATTTATCATCCACGTATCACTTCCATACAAATAATTTCAGAAACGACTTCCTGACACTTGAATCTATACTCGATGTTAACAAATTTCTCGTCTTCAGAAACGCTTTCCTTTCCATTGCCAGTCTACATTTTATATCCTCTCTACTTCGACCGTCATCAGTTATTTTGCTCCCCAAATAGCATAATTCCTTTACTACTTTAAGCGTCTCATTTCCTAATCTAATTCCCTCACCATCACCCTACTTAATTCGACTACATTCCATTATCCTCATTTTGCTTTTGTTGATGTTCATCTTATATCCTCCTTTCAAGACACTGTCCGTTCCGTTCAACTGCGCTTCCAAGTCCTTTGCTGTCTCTGACAGAATTACGATGTCATCGGCGAACCTCGAAGTTTTTATTTCTTTCTTCTCCATGGATTTTAATACCTACTCCGAATTTTCCTTTTGTTTCCTTTACTGCTTGCGCAATATACAGATTGAATAACATCGGGGAGAGGGTACAGCCCTGTCTCACTCCCTTCCCGACCACTGCTTCCCTTTCATGCCCCTCAACTCTTTATAACTGCCATCTGGTTTCTGTACAAATTGTAAATAGCCTTTCGCTCCCTGTATTTTAACCCTACCACCTTCAGAATTTGGAAGAGGGCATTCCAGTCAACATTGTCAAAAGCTTTCTCTAAGTCTACAAATGCTAGAAACGTAGGTTTGCCTTTCCTTAATCTATTTTCTAAGATATTTTCTATAATCTATTTTCTATGATCTATTTTCTGAGATAAGTCTTTAATATAGCCCCACAAAACGTATACGCCTGTTTCAGATCCGGAGAATATGGCGGCCAATCGAGGCCCATTCCAGTGGCGTATGGGTACCCCAGAGCCAGGATGTGGTCCCCAAAGTGGTCCTCCTGGACAAACACTCTCCGCCTCGCATGAACCACATCTTTTCGAAATCAGGGTCACTTTGGATAATGGGGATGAAATCGTCTTCCAAAACCCTAACGTATCGTTCGGTAGTCGCCGTGCCATCAAGGAATATCGCACCGATTATTCCCTGACTGGACATTGCACGCCACACAGCCACCCATTGAGGGTGAAAAGACTTCTTGATCGCGAAATGTAGATTCTCAATCGCCCAAGTGCGCCAGTGTTGCTTATTGACGAATCCATCCAAATGAAATGGGACTTCGTCGCTAAACCAAACCATACAATTCCTATCATGCCCCACGGCCAACCGTGCAGTTTGAACGTTCTAACGTAAACCGTTCAGAAGTTATGACGATTTTATTTCATATAGTTCAATAACTGTCACCCCGTACATGTGGAGGCTGGAGGACCAGCGGTAAATTACGTGCCGGGCAATGGAGAGGTCACGCGATCGAATCACGGTCGGACAACGGATTTTTCAGTCTCGGTGTTAACCTAGCCTTCACCCTTCAACGATGTGAGGAGTCGACAGAAACAAAACGTGGCTCGAAGTCCACGTAAATTGTGACTCTCCTTTCCGCGGTTGGATAACTGAGGTAGGTTAGAGACCTGCAACTCGCCGAAGTGGCGTCCAATAGAAAGACGCACCAGCCTCACGAAATTATTATTGATGTCTATACGCGAAATTAAGTTTGTACGTAACCCTCAGAGCTCGACTCCTACTCGCACTTCTCGGTTTGTATATCATAATTCTTACTAGATTATATCTAACATTCTACGCAGATCCGTGTTGTATGCAATTTCCACGGTTCTACCCATATTTTTGTGTATTATGAGCACGTACATCTCAAGCGCAACAAACGGACTTACGCAACACTTGGTTATCTAGTTTCTAGTTCCGTAACATTTCTTACATAACCCGTGACTACTCACCGTTCACATGTTTATACTCTAATGAAACCTCTCAGCTCTTCCATAAAATGATTGAATGCGCTCAATTAGCCCTTATCGAATCAAAAAGTAAACGTCCGAAATAAAAATTAATTATAAAAATAACGTTAATATAATTTGGCAGTATGTGGAGGTTACGATACTTGTCACTGTATTATTGAATTTCCAGCTAGATTAGTGAAACTGCTGTATCAGATGCCAGATCTAAAAGTGATAATACGGTAGTTTTCCTATTTGCAGTACTTACAAACTAAAACTAGATACATTATAATGTTAACTACCTTTGCTCATCAGTTTAAATTTTGAACGCCACCGTAAACATTATGTTACACAATGTTTTCGGCTGTTTTTAATGACACGAGAAAGTAATTCCATTTCAGTGCTCCTCATCGGACGTCAGAGTGAACTAGTGTGCCCCATTTAGTTTAGTTCCTTATATGTCGCATGGGTCATATTCACGACAACTCGTCGTGATGTGAGATTTGTCATTAGGATGACAAATGGGACACGTTTTCTCTGAAAGCATAGCTGTACGTTGGCCATTTACATAACTGTATTTTTTTAAACTTAATCTACAACAAAAATGTCGTAAACGTAACCCAATCATATACATATTATCTGCTCAGAAATGCATCTAAAGTGTACGAGATATCAAGCTGATTAGAACAACACCGGTAAAGTATGTGGGACAAGGTATTACACCCCAGGACCCCATAACTATTAGCATGGTGCATAAATTCGTAGCGTTTTTGTTTTGCACGTTGGCATTGCGGTTGCTGTGAGTTTATTTATCAATTGTCAGTTTTTAGTTGTAGTTCACTATTGCTATTTGAGTTTATATATTGTCCTTTGAGTGGAGGTGTGGACGCTAGAAAATGGAGTGCCAAGCGGATAAATCGGAACATTTCCGACATAGTCTTTTGTTTGAGTTCAAAAGTGGCGTGACAGCAGCGGAAGCAGCCACAAACATTTGCGCGGTGTATGGGGCACTGGACAGTATACGGTAAGAAAATTGTTTTCTCGTTTTTACGTTAGTGACTCTCGACTTTAATACACACTGTTCCATGCCAGTGTACTCCAGAAATGACAAATGTGATCATTCCACCATCGTGCGACATTAGCATGCAATGGGGAAGGTTCAAATATAGGGTGTATGGTTATCACATGCTGTAAGCCAAAATAAAAAAAACCCAGTGGGTGTCATATGTGCATTTCTGCTTGCTCGTCATCGACTGGTTCGTGAACAACACCCACCGTTCCTATCTTGTAACGTTACTAGTGACGAGAAATCGTATCTTTATGCTGTTGTTGTTGTTGTTGTGGTCTTCAGTCCTGAGACTGGTTTGATGCAGCCCTCCATGCTACTCTATCCTGTGCAAGCTTTTTCATCTCCCAGTACCTACTGCAACCTACATCCTTCTGAATCTGCTTAGTGTATTCATCTCTTGGTCTCCCTCTACGATTTTTACCCTCCAAGCTGCCCACCAATACTAAATTGGTGATCCCTTGATGCCTCAGAACATGTCCTACCAACCGATCCCTTCCTCTGGTCAAGTTGTGCCACAAACTTCTCTTCTCCCCAATCCTATTCAATACTTCCTCATTAGTTATGTGATCTACCCATCTAATCTTCAGCATTCTTCTGTAGCACCACATTTCGAAAGCTTCTATTCTCTTCTTGTCCAAACTATTTATCGTCCATGTTTCACTTCCATACATGGCTACACTCCATACGAATACTTTCAGAAATGACTTCCTGACACTTAAATCACTACTGGATGTTAACAAATTTCTCTTCTTCAGAAACGCTTTCCTTGCCATTGCCAGCCTACATTTTATATCCTCTCTACTTCGACCATCATCAGTTATTTTGCTCCCCAAATAGCAAAACTCCTTTACTACTTTAAGTGCCTCATTTCCTAATCTAATTCCCTCAGCATCACCCGACTTAATTAGACTACATTCCATTATCCTTGTTTTGCTTTTGTTGATGTTCATCTTATATCCTCCTTTCAGGACACTGTCCATTCCATTCAACTGCTCTTCCAAGTCCTTTGCTGTCTCTGACAGAATTACAATGTCATCGGCGAACCTCAAAGTTTTTATTTCTTCTCCATGAATTTTAATACCTACTCCGAATTTTTCTTTTGTTTCCTTTACTGCTTGCTCAATATACAGATTGAACAACATCGGGGAGAGGCTACAACCCTGTCTTACTCCCTTCCCAACCACTGCTTCCCTTTCATGTCCCTCGACTCTTATAACTGCCATCTGGTTTCTGTAAAAATTGTAAATAGCCTTTCGGTCCCTGTATTTTACCCCTGCCACCTTTAGAATTTGAAAGAGAGTATTCCAGTCAACATTGTCAAAAGCTTTCTCTAAGTCTACAAATGCTAGAAACGTAGGTTTGCCTTCCCTTAATCTTTCTTCTAAGATAAGTCGTAAGGTCAGTATTGCCTCACGTGTTCCAGTGTTTCTACGGAATCCAAACTGATCTTCCCCGAGGTTGGCTTCTACCATTTTTTCCATTCGTCTGTAAAGAATTCGTGTTAGTATTTTGCAGCTGTGACTTATTAAGCTGATAGTTCGGTAATTTTCACATCTGTCAACACCTGCTTTCTTTGGGATTGGAATTATTATATTCTTCTTGAAGTCTGAGGGTATTTCGCCTGTTTCATACATCTTGCTCACCAGATGGTAGAGATTTGTCAGGACTGGCTCTCCCACGGCCGTCAGTAGTTCCAATGGAATATTGTCCACTCCGGGGGCCTTGTTTCGACTCAGGTCTTTATGCTAATACAAGGAAAAGAAAGGAATGGTTGAGCCCACACAAAGCAGGAACTGCCCGTACAAAAACCTGTGCGTATGCACAAAAGATATTGTCTTGCATCTGGTACAACTACGGTGTGGTGCTACAGATTACTTCGCCGAGTTTTATTGACAACAACTGAGGCGTCTTGGAGACGCAGTTCAAAAACAACAACCAGGAAGACTGGGTTATCAAAAGTATCGGGACACCTGGCTGAAAATGACTTACAAGTTCGTGGCGCCCTCCATCGCTAATGCTGGAATTCAATACGGCGTTGGCCCACCCCTTGCCTTGATGACAGCTTCTACTCTCGCAGCCATATGTTCAGTTGGTTGCTGCAAGGTTCCTTGGGGAATGGCAGCCCATTCTTCACGGAGTGCTGCGCTGAACAGAGGTATCGATGTCGGTTGGTGAGGCCTGGCATGAAGTCGGCGTTCCAGAAGATCCCAAAGGTATTCTATAGGATTGAGGTCAGGACTCTGTGCAGGCCAGTCCACTACAGAGATGTTATTCTCGTGTAACCACTCCGCCACAGGCCGTGTATTATGAACAGGTGCTCGATCGTGTTATAACATGCAATCGCCATCCGCGAATTGCTCTCCAAGAAGGAAGAAGGTGTTTAAAAAATCAATGTAGTCCTGTGCTGCGATAGTGGCACGCAAAACAACAAAACACCATGAAAATCACGACCACATCATAACATCACCGCCTCCGATTTTACTGTTGGCACTTCACACGTTGGCATATGACGTACACCGGGCATTCGCCATACCCACACCCTGGCATCGGATCGCCACATTGTGTACCGTGATTCGTCACTCCACTCAACGTTTTTCCACTGTTTAATCGTCCAATGTTTACGTTCCTTACACCCAGCGAGGTGTCGTTTGGCATTTACCGGTGTGATGTGTAGTTTATGAACAGCCGCTCGACCATGAAATCTAAGTTTTCTCACCCCCCCCCCCCCCTCTGTCATAGTACTCGCAGTGGATCCTGATGCAGTTTAGAATGCCTGTGTGATGGTCTAGAGAGATGTCTGCCTATTACACATTACAACCTCCTTCAACTGTCGGCCATCTCTGTCAGACGACGTCGGCCTGCACGCTTTTGTGCTGTACGTGTCCCTTCACGTTTCCACTTCACTATCACATCGGAAAAATTGGGCCTAGGGATTTTTAGGAGTGTGGAAATCTCGCGTACAGATATATGACACAAGTGACTCCCAATCACCTGACCACGTTCGAAGTCCATGAGTTCCGCGGAGCGTCCCCTTCTGCTCTTTCACGATGTCTAATGACTACTGAGGTCGCTGATATGTAGTACCTGGCAGTAGGTGGCAGCACAATGCACCCAATATGAAAAAAGTATGTTTTGGGGGTGTCCGGGTGCTTTTGATCACATAATGTATGTCTGCGAGAATGGAAGCTGTCATCAAGGCTAAGGGTGGGCCAACACCATACTGAATTCCAGCATTATCGACAGAGGGCGCCACGAACTTTTAAGTCATTTTCAGCCAGGTGTCCGGATACTTTTGATCACATAGTGTACGTAGACTTGTTCAGAGCGCAGGAAACAAGACAATAGAACTAACAATAACCGTGCATGGTTTATATAGTAGGATTTAGAAACAAAAGTCGTCGCATTAACCCCTCTTTGATTTCTCTGAAGCGCTAATTTGCTGCCTGCGACATTCGATGAGAGATTATATATCGATAATTTTAATTAAAACTTTGGCAATGCTATTAATTATTCCCAATGTTATCGATCACCTCTCCCCTATAAGCCTGATAACATTGTTCTTAATTAAAAGAGTGTTTATAACAGGCTTCGTTACAGTCAACACGTCCCGCCCTCTCCATTTCTTGTCACTACAACTGGTCGGGTGTTCCGTAGCAATTACCGGTCGTTCTGTAAAAATTGATAGTTTTTCCTTAGCAAGTGTCAGTTGTTCCTTAGCAATTGTCGTGCAGTGTAGTAGATTTCTGGGCAATAAATACTGTGTCTATGTGTGGAACTGCAACAGAAAATTATTCCACATGCCATCAGGGAAAGATAGTATGTAAAATAAACTAATTTTCTAAGGATGTTATCACCAAAATCAGGTAAAACGGAAATGCTGCGTTGGAGAAAATCTATAATGTGTGATTTCCAATTTTAATTGAGATCAATATGGACATCCAGAATTTTTTTAAATTACATTTCTCTCATGCTGTATTGTTATTGATGTTAGTCTATCTTGCCTTACACAGAATTCAATGAATTGTATTTTTTCTAAGTTATAAAAAAGAATATGAAAAGTAGTTACAGAGTCTCAGCACAGTTGGGGGTACTGTAACGAAAGCTCCCGCCCTCTATGCCGACGAGTAACTGCTTCTCTTTTGTTCGCAGGTTCCACGTACGACCTCTTGGGTGTTGACTTGGCAGGTTGTGAAACACCGCCGTGTCCTCTGGTGGCTGGTGCAACGATCAACGTCACCTCCACGTTCTACGCCAGTGAGTCGTATGTCTTCGCTTTATATTATTAATTTAATCTCAACAAAAACGTGGACACTACAGTGGGCGAAAAAGAATTTCTCAGCTAGTGTGCAGAAATAACTCTTCGAATAGTAAAAAATTGTAATAATACTTTGCCTGACGAAAAAGCGAAGACCCAAAAAGGGAGGAGGAAATGGAATTTATGGTGTCATTTCAGTGATTACAAAATCGAGTAAAATGACCCAAGAGCTTGGCAATATGAGTCCACATACCAACATGGCGTTGTACCTCCTGGATGTAGACACCGATTCGCTTGGGAAGTGTGCCAAAGTGTGTTTTACAGCCGTTATATCCTCTAGCAGGACTAGCTGGCCCACAACTGCTGTAACTGGTCCTTGACATACTGGATACTGGCTCTGGGGTGGACCTGACGTCCAAGCTGGTCCCACACTTGACCTATCGAGTCATATCTGGGGATCTTGATGGCCAGGTCATTAGATCATAACGAAGATAGCTCATAGAGGCACTTGCCATGTGTGGACAATAACACATGAGGACGCGCCATTCGAAACGCAGTCGTTTGTCCTTCGGTGTTAGCGGCAACCTACGTAGGTGACTGTAATTCCTTAGTTCAGATGCTAGTAGCCTCTGACCAATGGTGCGGGAAGACACAGAATATTGCAGTGACTCCATTACTTGTTCTCGGATGGCACAGGCAAAAATAGTTACGATGTGCTTGCTGCACAATACGGTGATCCTCCACGGGGTTGTCAGACATAATCAGCTCGAACGAGTACGCCTCCTATCACGTTCAAAAGTTATCCAAAATCGGATCGGTGCCACAACCGAATTAGGGCTGACGGTAAAACACCGATACATCGATATATTTCCACTGAATATCGATAATTATCGGGAATATCTCTTCCCAAAAATATCGATACCAAAATGGCAATATCGATATTTTTGTTTCATATTATACCTTTTTCATAATTTTCGGCAAAAAAATGAAGTTGTTCTTTTGAAATTGTACTAGAACATAATTTACCTTCACTGTGTGAATTTTTTTTTCCTTTATTGAATTTCAATTCCCCCTGAAGGGGGCGGGCTGGCAGCAGCTTAGTACGCTACTCTACAGCCTACAGACTTTTTTAAAAATGGAAGAAGAAAAGAAACAAGAAAAGACAGGCGATAAAACGGTGACTTAAAGTGTAAAATGGCGGCAAATTGTGGAAAGTTAAAACAGAAAGCAAAGAGGTTGGCAATGTTAATAAAATACACAGGAATCAGACAAGTAACACAGTAGACACACAAATAAAAAAACATGGCGGCAGTCTAGTTTCTGTTCGCAAGAGATAAAAATTCACACCTAGCGACAGTATGATGGCCGTTCACAACACTTCCCAAAAGACACGCAACACTTCCCAAAAGACACACAACACTGAACACTCACTGTAAAACACTCACTGTAAGTCACTGCACAAAAATGTCGGCACAAAGATGACACTCCCTAGCCAAGGGCAGATGGGGGGGGGGGACCTGGAGGAGGGGGAAAACAAGGAGGGAGGAGAGGATAAAACGAAATGGGGGGGGGAGGAGGAACCAAAGGACGGAGAGGACTCATAAGGGGGCAGAGGCACAGGGCGGACGCGAGAGGGAATGGGAAATGGCAAAGGAGGGAAATGCAAAAGGACTCGGAGGAGAGAAGGGGGGCAGAGAGAGGGGAGGTGGGGAAAAAAGAGGATGGGGTGAGGGAGCCCGGGAAAAGGACAGAGGAAAGGAGGGGGAGTGAGGATCAGAGTTGATAGGAGGGATAAATGGAGGGAGAGAGGGCATCATCTGGGAGGGGTTGATGGAAGCCACCTTAGGAAGGGAGATGAAGGGAGTAGAGATGGAGGGTAGGGGGACACAACAGTGAAGACGTGGCAGGGGGTGGGGATGGGAGAGGAGAGGAGCAACCACTGTGTGAAGGAGTCTTACTACTTTTTGAGCTTTCATTACCTCCAGTTTTTCACCCTGCGTCGCGTTGTTGGGACTGTGTAGTGAAAGAGACTACTGAAATTCGGCTGTCTGACAATATTATAAACAGAGAAAAGCGGTGTCCTTTAAATAAGAATTGAAACCCTGTTTCGCTTGACATTTAAAAACCAACGGTTTTTGTTTCGATCATCAAAAGGTGTCAACAGCGTCTGCTATCTATTTATCGTTTCCGCGAGTTTTCAGCATCGGTGCGTAGAGGGCAGTTACGCTTGCGCACGCGCGTTGAGCCTACAGGCGGTGTACAAACGAGCCGCCGCTGCGAGTTTGATTTCACGCATCAGGGCAGGTGTTCCGCAGGGGAGTGTGCTCGGCCCTGTCCCCTACAGCCTTTTCACGGCCGACACGCCCACCGTTCCGCGGGCTCATCTCGCCCTGTATGCCGATGATACGGCGGTCTATGCTCGCTCCTCGAGCAAGGCCCTCCTCCGTCAAAATCTTCAATCTACCATCGACGCTCTCGTGGAGTATGCCAAAAAATGGCGCCTCGCCTTTAACCCTGTCAAAACACAGGCGCTCATCATGTGTCGGCGACGGTGGCCCATCAATTAGCCCCCCTTCACTGTCCTTGGTACCCCCGCCCCATGGGCAGGGACCGCCAAATATCTGGGGGTCACCATGGACAGGGCCGTCACCTGGCGTCCCCACACTGAGGACATACGGCACAAGGCCTTGGGGCGCCTCGTCAGCTCTATCCTTTCATCAATCCGTCTTCCTCCCTTCCCCAGCATCTTGGCGTCCTCCTCTACACATCCCTGATCTGCCCCATCCTCGAATATGCTTCGGTTGTGTCTCCAGATGGTGCAGAACCGTGCTCTCCGGCTTGCCCTCCGCCTCCTGTACCGTTTCCCCGCCGCGAACTTCACTTGGTTGCTGGTATCCCCCTCCTTCATGACCGTGTATGCTTCTCTGCCGTTTCCTTTTACCACCACTCCCGCCAATCTGCCAATCCTCTCAACCTTTCCCTTGGCACCCGCCTCCATCGCCTGGCCACTACCCGATGGCCTGACCTCCTTGCCCACAGATCCCTGTTCGCCCCTTCTCCCCTCCCCTCCTCGCTCCCCATGTTCCCTTCCTTTCTTTCTCCCCCCCCCCCCTGGCCCTGCCAGCTGCTCCACGCCTCTTCCACGTTCTCTCATCCTTCTTTCCCTCCTTGTTCTAGTCCTCCACTCCCTCTATAGACTCTCTCCCCCAGGACTGCTCCCCTCCCCCTTATTGGTTCTACCACCCCTCATTCTACTCGAGTCTGCCTCACCGTCCGTGTCAGCGACTGGCTAGGTTGGCCTTTGTTTTTCTGATCTTCTTCTCCTCTCATTCTCTCTTCTGCTTCTTCTCGCCAATCTCACTCCAAGACCGGCTTGTCAGTTGAGCCTTTCGTTTTCCTGCTTCTCTTACTGTCCCTTCTACTACCCTTTTCTCCTTAAAAAAAAAACCAACCAGGCCAGCCACATGAGGCCCTTCGTTTTCCTACTGTCTTCTTTGAGTATAAAAAAAAAAAGCATATGCGCACCGCCATGCCTGTCCCTACCACCACGACTCCACTCGCCACACCGCCACGAGGAAGGCGAAGCGCACCAGCTCTAGAACTTCCTACTCACGTCGAGGGTCCACCCTCGCCTGTGCAGCGTCAGCGAGTCTGATTTCAGTTCCGGCGATTTACTGCGGTGGTTCACTCAACTGAAGATGGCGGCCAGGTTGACAGCCAAAATATTGTGTCAAGATGACGATATGTTCCGGCTGGAGATTTGATATGAATATCACCTGGTTGAATATTAAGAGCTATACTAGTGACAGATATCACAGCCGAGGAACTGGAGTTATCTTGTCGAAAGATGGTGGGAGGAGTGTGGATTGGTAGTGACTTTGCTAATACTATCTTCAGTGGAATTTTGAAAGACCGATCACGTCAGTCTTGGCCAAAACTTTTGGTCCTGTAATTAAAAATGCACTGAAATTTCCAGGCCGAATAAAAAGGTAGGCTGGACTGGGATTCCAATCGGAACCTTCCGTTTCGTGGGTAATGTTCTCACCAGCTGAACTGTCCAGACACGACGCACAATCCGTCCTTAAAGCTTCACTCCTGACAGAATCTCTCTTCAAATTTCACAGAACGTCTCCTGTGTGTACTACGGAGGTAGGACTCCTCGAAGAAAGGATAATGCAGAGAAATGACTGACAAAGGAACATTCAAAAGTGTCAATAAACGATATTGTTGAAACTTGGCCGGTCTTGAAACTGCCTCTGTAATTATTGTTACTAAAACTGATCTACAGAATTTTCTCTGACAAAGACATCTACATCTACATCTACATGATTACTCTGCAATTCACATTTAAGTGCTTGGCAGAGGGATCACCGAACCACAATCGTACTATCTCCCTACCATTCCACTCCCGAACAGCGCGCAGGAAAAACGAACACCTAAACCTTTCTGTTCGAGCTCTAATTTCTCCTATTTTATTTTGATGATCATTCCTACCTATGTAGGTTGGGCTCAACAAAATATTTTCGCATTCGGAAGAGAAAGTTGGTGACTGAAATTTCGTAAATAGATCTCGCCGCGGCGAAAAACGTCTTTGCTTTAATGACTTCCATCCCAACTCGCGTATCATATCTGCCACACTCTTTCCCCTATTACGTGATAATACAAAACGAGCTGCCCTTTTTTGCACCCTTTCGATGTCCTCCGTCAATCCCACCTGGTAAGGATCCCACACAGCGCAGCAATATTCTAACAGAGGACGAACGAGTGTAGTGTAAGCTGTCTCTTTAGTGGACTTGTTGCATCTTCTAAGTGTCCTGCCAATGAAACGCAACCTTTGGCTCGCCTTCCCCACAATATTATCTATGTGGTCTTTCCAACTGAAGTTGTTCGTAATTTTTACACCCAGGTACTTAGTTGAATTGACAGCCTATTTATCGAGTAATCGAATTCCAACAGATTTCTTTCGGAACTCATGTGGATCACCTCACACTTTTCGTTATTTAGCGTCAACTGCCACCAGGCACACCATACAGCAATTTTTCTAAATCGCTTTGCAACTGATACTGGTCTTCGGATGAGTCAAACTTAACCTATTCATTGATTACGCACAATTTATAAGCCCAACGCAGTCTGACTGATATACATTGACAACAAGATTTCCAATAATCAACACAAAAAATGGCTCTGAATTGCAAGAAACCTAATAATAATACAAATGCAAAAAACATGAAATTTAAAAAAATATGAAACTACCTCCAACTCCGTTAATTGCCTGAACTCATTTCGATCACGAATTCCTACAGCAAATCCCATTCCTTTTCATAAGTTACTTACCTCGCAGAAACTCTTCATTACACGAACTACAGCAATTATTGCAAGTAGCAACTACAGCCAACTAAATAAAAAGATTCTAATACTATAGACTCTAACTACTAGGAGGCATATGGTGAGCGAAAGAAACATTTTGTTGAAACGCAAACAATGTATTTAGAAAATTTTACCTTTTTAATGTGACATCCAGTTCCAAAAATTATTCCACTGCCCAAACATTATCAACCAAACATCCAGCATCATAAATTTCCTTGTGTATTTTCTTATAAACACGTTATTTCATCTACTTTAAAATGCATGCCTTACCAACACAGTCTCTCCACTAAGAATATCATATCCGTAAATACCTTATCCACTCGCTAACTTCTAGTCCGTCCAACGACAGAGTCTCTTGCCGAGGGTGCAGAGCGCTGTCAGCGATATTAACACAGTCTGTAGCGCTGCCAACATACAAACAGGCTACTTCCAGAGTGTAGAGGGGACAAAATGCAATATTTTTTTTCATTTTTTGTGGCCAATTTCACTTTTAGGGGATTAAACACATCCCGAAAGATAATTTGACATATTAAGAGGTTTGGAGGGAATATTTTCGAAACGATGGTATATAAATAGTGTTTCTCATGTAAACGTTGATTTGTAAAAAAACTGTACAATTGAATTTGTAATAACCTGAAATTTTACAGAATGTCCCGCCACCATTAACGAATTTTGAAAAATGAAAACTTTTGTCACAACATAAGTAAAAGACATTTTCACGCCACATACATCCATGTGTAATTCAGCTGGTTTCCAAAATACTATTTTTGGAAAATGAGCCGTACACAGTGTGCTGTCAGAGAGTTTTCGAGATACCTAATTGAAATATCTAAACAATCATTATCAGTCTAGCTATTTATTTAACTTACATTGTTTTATGTTATAAATTGTTATTTTATGTTTTACGCTCATTTTTAGTTTGCCTTTTCACATACGTGTATTTTGCTAACTGAAAATAATAAATAACTCATTACAATGATGATAATCTGTAAATAAATGCTTTAAACGTAAGATTTTCTTACACCATGCACATTAAAATGTACGAAATTTCTCCATATAATATACACGACAATATAAAACAAATTCAGCATTATTTTAAATTATTGTGGGTGTTGCTGTTGTTGTGGTCTTCAGTCCTGATGCAGCTCTCCATGCTACTCTATCCTGTGATTAAGTTATGCTCTGTGCAAAGTTCTACCAGGCGGCTTCCTCTTTCATTTCTTAGCCCCAATCCATATTCACCTGCTACGTTTCCTTCTCTTCCTTTTCCTACTGTCGAATTCCAGTCACCCATGACTATTAAATTTTCGTCTCCCTTCACTATCTGAATTATTTCTTTTATCTCATCATACATTTCATCAATTTCTTCATCATCTGCAGAGCTAGTTGGCATATAAACTTGTACTACTGTAGTAGGCGTGGGCTTCGTGTCTATCTTGGCCACAATAATGCGTTCACTATGCTGTTTGTAGTAGCTTACCCGCACTCTTATTTTTTTTATTCATTATTAAACCTACTCCTGCATTACCTCTATTTGATTTTGTATTTATAACCCTGTATTCACCTGACCAAAAGTCCTGTTCGTCCTGCCACCGAACTTCACTAATTCCCAATATATCTAACTTTAACCTATCCATTTCCCTTTTTAAATTTTCTAACCTACCTGCCCGATTTAGAGATCTGACATTCTACGCTCCGATCCGTAGAACGCCAGTTTTCTTTCTCTTGATAACGATGTCCCCTTGAGTAGTCCCCGCCAGGAGATCCGAATGGGGGACTATTTTACCTCCGGAATATTTTACTCAAGAGGATGCCATCATCATTTAACCATACAGTAAAGCTGCATGCCCTCGGGAAAAATTACGGCTGTAGTTTCCCCTTGCTTTCAGCCGTTCGCAGTACCACAACAGCAAGGTCGTTTTCGTTAGTGTTACAGGGCCAGATCAGTCAATCATCCAGACTGTTGCCCTTGCAACTACTGGAAAGGCTGCTGCCCCTCTTCAGGAACCACACGTTTGTCTGGCCTCTCAACAGATACCCCTCCGTTGTGGTTGCACCTACGGTACAGCTGTCTGTATCGTTGAGGCACGCAAGCCTCCCCACCAACGGCAAGGTCTATGGTTCATGGGGGGCATTGTGGATGACCCTCTAAATATTCTGATCTGTATCAAGAATATTTCAGTACATTACTATGCCTTGGCGAAGATAACTGATTATGAACTAGTGACTGCTGTTTAATTATCTTGTTCCTCAAGTGGAGATTGACATCATGATCATTCAACAGAACAAGCTCTGAAATTCTTCTCACAAAATTCTTCCATCATCGAAAGCCGTGTACGTCTCACGACTGTAGCTGTGCCGTCGAGCCTTTGGGATCACCGGGTGAACAAGTGCCTTGTATTGCGGTATGATGATCAAACCGGTTTTTTCACACTGACCACCCGCCTTTCATGGTTTTAAAGGAAACTAATGCTGAGTTTGGATCGAGAACTCGAGACTCTCTTTTTGAAGCACCAAATGTCTTTGTGACAGCATCGAAATCTGGTGAACAAACGTCTGACTCGGTCAAAATATATTTGAATGATGTTTTCCTTCCCGGAGAAAAACCTGTATTATTGTTCGATTCTTGGAGCTTTCAGTGTGAAAGAACCGTAGAGAGCATCGTACCTACTGACGTTCATCATCCTATGGTTTAACTTCGGTTCAAATTTTGTCCTCTATTATCCTGTTCATTCCGTTCAACATATGCAGTAATTCTTCCTCAGATTCCTTGAGGATTATCGGATCTTGTCGGGTTGATATCCTTTCAGCTTGATTTTCACACTACTGGCCATTAAAATTGCTACACCAAAAAGAAATGCAGATGATAAACGGGTATTCATTGGACAAATATATTATACTAGAACTGACATGTGATTACATTTTCACGCAATTTGGGTGCATAGGTCCTGAGAAATCGGTACCCCGAACAACCATCTCTGGCTGTAATAACGGCCTTGATACGCCAGGGCATTGAGTCAAACAGAGCTTGGGTGGTGTGTACAGGTACAGCTGCCCATGCAGCTTCAACACGACACCACAGTTCATCAAGAGTAGTGACTGGCTTATTGTGACGAGCCAGTTGCTCGGCCACCATTGACCAGACGTTTTCAATTGGTGAGAGATCTGGAGAATGCGCTGGTCAGGGCAGCAGTCTAACATTTTCTGTATCGAGAAAGGCCCGTACAGGACCTGCAACATGCTGTCGTACATTATCCTGCTGAAATGTAGAGTTTCGCAGGGATCGAATGAAGGGTAGAGCCAGGGGTCGTAACACATCTGAAATGTAACGTCCACTGTTCAAAGTGCCGTCAGTGCGAACAAGAGGTGACCGAGACGTGTAACCAACTGCACCCCATACCATCACGCCGGGTGATACGCCAGTATGGCAATGACGAATATACGCTTCCATTGTGCGTTCACCGCGTTGCCGCCAAACACAGATGCGGCCATCATGATGCTGTAAACAGAACCTCGAATCATCCGAAAAAATGACGTTTTGCCATTCGTGCACCCAGGTTCGTCGTTGAGTACACCATCGTAGACGCTCTTGTCTCTGATGCAGCGTCAAGGGTAACCGCAGCCACGGCCTCCGAGGTGATAGTCCATGCTGCTGCAAACGTCGTCGAACTCGGTGTTCCTTATTACCTTCCTGAACCCACCGATTCCATATTCTGCTAACAGTCATTGGATCTCGACCAACGCGAGCAGCAATGTCGCGATACGATAAACCGCAATCACGATAGGCTACAATCTGACCTTTATCAAAGTCGGAAACGTAATGGTACGCATTTGTTCTCCTTACACGAGGCATCACAACAACGTTTCACCAGGCAAGGCCCGTCAGCTGCTGTTTGCGTATGAGAAATCGGTTGGAAACTTTCCTCATGTCAGCACGTTGTAGGTGTCGCCACCGGCACCAACCTTGTGTGAATGCTCTGAAAAGCTAATCATTTGCATATCACAGCATCTTCTTCCTGTCGGTTAAATTTCGCGTCTGTAGCACGTCATCTTCGTGGTGTAGCAATTATAATGGCCAGTAGTGTAATCACCCGTGATTCAACCTTTTTCTCCTTCATTGCTTCTTCGGTACATAGGATGAACAGTGGGGAAGATATCTTGTATTCCTTCCTTATTTTCTTTTTAAACCGAGCGCTTCGTTCTTAGGCTTCCCTTCTTATTGCTAAAAAAAAAAAAAGTCTCTGAGCACTATGGGACTTAACTTCTGAGGTCATCAGTCCCCTAGGACTTAGAACTACTTAAACCTAACTAACCTAAGGACATCACAGACATCCATGCCCGAGGCAGGATTCGAACCGGAGACCGTAGCGGTCGCGCAGATCCAGACTGTAGCGCCTAGAACCGCTCGGCCATCCCGGCCGGCTTTTTTATTGCCCCGTCTTGGTTCTTGTATACAGCGTGTCCCGTGAAGAATTGTCAATATTCAGTGATATGACAGGAACGATCATTCGAAGCAAAAAAGTGAAGTACACACGATCTCTAAAACGCATACCTTAAGAGTTACCATCACTAATTCATCTTCCATACTTTCAGACAAACATCTCCTACTCCAAACTCTGTGCTTTTCATGTTTTTGGATGAGACAGTATGGCCCAAAACAAAAAAATAGTTTAGTAATCTTAGGCTCTAAAATGCATGTCTTGAGAGCTATGAGCACTTGTTGAGTAGAAGATATGTTTCACAGCAGCGAAGATAAAGTAGTGCTCTTAGTTCTTACGGTACACACTTTAGACCCCATGTTTACCGGTCTTTTTGTCTTGTTTTGGCTCATACTAGCACTTCTCAAAATATTGGAAGCAAAGAGCCAGCAGTGGAAGAGATATATTTCGGAGTATCGAAGATGAAGCAGTATTTATAGCTCGTAAAGTATCCTTTTCAGAGCCCATGTTTACATCTACATCTACATCTACATCTATACTCCGCGAGCCACCTTACGGTGTGTGGCGGAGGGTACTTATTGTACCACTATCTGATCCCCCCTTCCCTGTTCCATTCACGAATTGTGCGTGGGAAGAACGACTGCTTGTAAGTCTCCGTATTTGCTCTAATTTCTCGGATCTTTTCGTTGTGATCATTACACGAGATATATGTGGGCGGTAGTAATATGTTACCCATCTCTTCCCGGAATGTGCTCTCTCGTAATTTCGATAATAAACCTCTCCGTATTGCGTAACGCCTTTCTTGAAGTGTCCGCCACTGGAGCTTGTTCAGCATCTCCGTAACGCTCTCGCGCTGACTAAATGTCCCCATGACGAATCGCGCTGCTTTTCGCTGGATCATGTCTATCTCTTCTATTAATCCAACCTGGTAAGGGTCCCATACTGATGAGCAATACTCAAGAATCGGACGAACAAGCGTTTTGTAAGCTACTTCTTTCGTCGATGAGTCACATTTTCTTAGAATTCTTCCTATGAATCTCAACCTGGCGCCTGCTTTTCCCACTATTTGTTTTATGTGATCATTCCACTTCAGATCGCTCCGTTTCACGCGAAAGATTGTTCCTGTCGTATCCGTGGACGTTGACCATTCCTTCTGTGACACCCTGTATATGGTGTGTTATACGCGTTCATGTATACCTTATATCTAGTTTTCTGAGAACAGTTTTACGTCATAATTTTTTTCTAACTGAACTATTCCAAAGCACGTGTCTTGGTATTTCTTAAATCTTGAGTCGATTATCCATCGGAAAGTTAGGACAATCTCTCTTGTGCCTTTACCGTTCTTAAAGACAAATTTGTCTTCATTTAACAGACCCTCAATTTCCTTTTGCATTTTTCTCTAAATTACTCTTGTCAGCTACTTCGAAGCATGAGCTGTTAAGCTCATTGCACGATAGTTCCCGCATTCATTTGCCTTAGATATCTTTGGAATTCTATGGACGATATTTTTCCAAGGGCCGAATGCTACCCGGGTATAACAGCCAATAAGAGTGAATGTAATTGTTTGCCACACGATCATTATTTGGAGACAATTTCTTCCTTCTGCAAGATGCTGTTTTATAGTTTTGTTATTACCTAAACACGTTTCAGCATTTTTTATGTGCTATCTTGAGTGGGATTATTCTTTATTTTCTTTCTGAAAAAATCTTATTACATGTTAACCTCCTATGTGGGTTTTATGAATTTTTGGCTGTAAGGTATTTCTATGAACAAAAGTGTCAAATGTTTTGCATTAGATTACGCATAGAACGCAGTCACGTTCAGGTTTTATATGTTATTCAGTCACGCTATGTTGGAAGATTTAGGTCTAGGATACTAAATTTGGGAATAATACAGTTATATATTTGTTCGCATGCGTCACATGGGACTGTCAGTTGTGTATTATGGCAGTTTTACGTCTGTTGCACATTTTACAGATTTTCATCTGTAAAGCAATAAGATGTTTCCAATTTTGCTGTTTTTGTCCATTTCAGACAGAGAATCGCTTTATATAGCAATGTTTAGCACGTTACTTACGGGTCTTTTGATATTGAGCTCTTGCTTCCCTTGTTTATGACGTGTTAATGCGCTTATTTCTTTTGCTGTCATCATTTCTTACAGTTACACAATGATTTGATACAATTTAAGCAGCAAAGCACGAAGTTTCGCCTTAATTTCACGTGTTGTTACATATGTGTGATGTTCATTTGCTTCAAAATTGTTAAGGCTTTCGTGGCCACTTCTTGACAAATTGCCTGTTGGCTCCTGCCTCGGGTTCTTCGGCCGACATCCATCTAATGATTTTACTGACGTTTCGCCAGCACGAGTGGCTGGCATTGTCAAAGCTTCACCCTCCCTCCATTGCCGGTGGTGAACTGAAGCCGAGCTCTCGGCCGCAGACTACAGGGTGTTACAAAAAGGTACGGCCAAACTTTCGGGAAATATTCCTCACACACAAATAAAGAAAAGATGTTATGTGGGCATGTGTCCGGTAACGCTTAATTTCCATGTTAGAGCTCATTTTAGTTTCGTCAGTATGTAGTGTACTTCCTCGATTCACCGCCAGTTGGCCCAATTGAGGGAAGGTAATGTTGACTTCGGTGCTTGTGTTGACATGCGACGCCGGCCGAAGTGGCCGCGTGGTTCTGGCGCTGCAGTCTGGAACCGCGAGACCGCTACGGTCGCAGGTTCGAATCCTGCCTCGGGCATGGATGTGTGTGATGTCCTTAGGTTAGTTAGGTTTAACTAGTTCTAAGTTCTAGGGGACTAATGACCTCAGCAGTTGAGTCCCATAGTGCTCAGAGCCATTTGAACCATTTTGACATGCGACTCATTGCTCTACAATACTAGCATCAAGCACATCAGTGCGTAGCATCAATAGGTTAGTGTTCATCACGAACGTGGTTTTGCAGTCAGTGCAATGTTTACAAATGCGGAGTTGGCAGATGCCCATTTGATGTATGGATCATCACGGGGCAATAGCCGTGGCGCGGTACTTTTGTATCGAGACAGATTTCCAGAACGAAGGTGTCCCGACAGGAAGACGTTCGAAGCAATTGATCGGCGTCTTAGGGAGCACGGAACATTCCAGCCTATGACTCGCGACTGGGGAAGACCTAGAACGACGAGGACACCTGCAATGGACGAGGCAATTCTTCGTGCAGTTGACGATAACCCTAATGTCAGCGTCAGAGAAGTTGCTGCTATACAAGGTAACGTTGGAGAGTGCTTCGGGAGAACCAGTTGTTTCCGTACCATGTACAGCGTGTGCAGGCACTATCAGCAGCTGATTGGCCTCCACGGGTACACTTCTGCGAATGGTTCACCCAACAATGTGTCAATCCTCATTTCAGTGCAAATGTTCTCTTTACGGTTGAGGCTTCATTCCAACGTGATCAAATTGTAAATTTTCGCAATCAACATGTGTGGGCTGACGAGAATCCGCACGCAATTGTGCAATCACGTCATTAACACATATTTTCTGTGAACGTTTGGACAGGCGTTGTTGGTGATGCCTTGATTGGGCCCCATGTTCTTCCACCTACGCTCAATGGAGCACGTTATCATGATTTCATACGGGATGCTCTACCTGTGATGCTAGAACATATGCCTTTACAAGTACGGCACAACATGTGGTTCATGCACGATGGAGCTCCTGCACATTTCAGTCGAAGTGTTCGTACGCTTCTCAACAACAGATTCGGTGACCGATGGATTGGTAGAGGCGGACCAATTCCATGGCCTCCACGCTCTCCTGACCTCAACCCTCTTGACTTTCATTTATGGGGGCATTTGAAAGCTCTTGTCTACGCAACCCTGGTACCAAATGTAGAGACTCTTCGTGCTCGTATTGTGGACGGCTGTGATACAATACGCCATTCTCCAGGGCTGCATCAGCGCATCAGGGATTCCATGCGACGGAGGGTGGATGCATGTATCCTCGCCAACGGAGGACATTTTGAACATTTCCTGTAACAAAGTATTTGAAGTCACGCTGGTACGTTCTGTTGCTGTGTGTTTCCATTCCATGATTAATGTGATTTGAAGACAAGTAATAAAATGAGCTCTAACATGGAAAGTAAGCGTTTCCGGACACATGTCCACATAACATATTTTCTTTCTTTGTGTGTGAGGAATGTTTCCTGAAAGTTTGGCCCTACCTTTCTGTAACACCCTGTATATGTACCTGGCGCGCCAACGTCCGAAGGCTTCTCCGCGGTCATTTCCGGTGCGGTTCTCGTCTTGCTACCTGCGACGGTCGTTCGCTGCAGTACAGGAAGCCAGGATCCGTTTACTTTAAGGCTTTCTTCTTTCTTGTTGAAACTGATCGCGTGTTTTTCTATTTCTACAGCTTATCTGAACAAGCGCGTGTGACAGTGCATCTCTGCAGCCAGATCTTCCGTGTCGGCGAATTTTATTACGAGGTCGGTCTCAATCAGTGCGTACTCTGCGACGGCCGATTTCTCCACCTGCCCCAATCTGCAATGTCGCTTATGCTCTTTGATCCTTGTGTTAATTGATCGTCCAGTCATTCCGACAGAAACGTTTTTGCATGTGCATGGTATACGGTATATTCCCGACACTGCAAGTGGGTCACTTTTCTCCTTCGCCGATCTAAGACACTCTTTGATCTTCTTTTTCTGTTTGAAAATCGTCTTTACGCCATGTCTGCGCAATATACGGCCGATTCTGTCCGTCACTCTGGGAATGTATGGCAGAAAGGCCGTACCCGACATTTCTTTTTCTGATTCCTTACTTCGCCGAGTGTCTGGCTCTGTTACACTTCTAATATAATTTGTGGAGTGCTCCTCAGAACACTTTCCAGGTGTTGCATTTCTCGTCTGAGGTGCTGCGGCTCACATATTCGTCCTGTTCTCGTTACGAGCGTATTAATCATGCCTCTTTTCTGGCTCGGGTGGTGGTGTGATATTTTTTACAGGTATCGGTGTGTGTGTGTCGGTTATCAATACGCGAATAGTTTAAACAAGAAAGAGGAAAATCTTGAGGTAAACAGATCCTGGTTCCAGTACTGCAGCGAACGACCGTCGCAGGCAGCAAGAGGAGAACCGCACCGGAAATGACCGCGGAGAAGCTCTCGGACGTTGGCGCGCCAGGTACATATAGTCTGCGGCCGCGAGCTCGGGGATGAGCTGGGTGCCCCACAGCGTGAGGGAGATGTGCTCAGGGTTTCGGTTGGTCTTGTTGTGGATGTTTCGGTGTTTGAAAAGGGTGAGTTGGGTGTTGGTGGGGTTGGGTTTAATGCGCCACTGTCGCATCCAGTCTTGTAGTTTGGTAAGGTAGGTCGCTGTCTGGTTGTTGATAGTGTTTGTCGAGGGTCCTGATTTCCAATAGGCTGTGTCGTCTGCGTATAGTTGTTGTGTTGTTCTTGTCTGGGTGGGGATGTCGATGCTGTAAAGGGAGTAGAGCAGGGGTGAGATAATCCCGCCCTGGGCTACTCCTGCTTCGGGGGCAAAGGAGGATGAAGTGGTTTGGTTGATGTGGATTTGGCAGCGTCTGTCGTGTAGGAGAGTTTGGATTAGTCGTACTGTCTGGGGTGGGAAGCTTATCTTTAGCAGTTTGTGTAAAATTCCATCATGCCAGATTTTGTCGAATGCCCGCTCGATATCCAAGAAGACAGTGGGCGTGCACTGTCCAAGGTTCTGGTGTCTTGTGATGTCTGAAGTAAGTCGGAGAAGAGGATCATTGGTGGAGTGGAGTTTGCGGAAGCCAGACTGGAGGTGAGGGATGAGTTGGAGTTTGTCAGTATAGTGTGTGAGTCTGTCTGTAATTATTCTCTCAAAGGTCTTACGGAGGACATCAAGGAGGGATATGGGGCGGTAGGATTTGGGATTTGATCTGGGTTTACCTGGTTTGGGGATCATGATGACCTTAGCGGATTTCCAAGCTGTGGGATGGTGTTGTGGGAAAGGCAGACGTTGAAAAGGAGGGTGAGGAGGGGAATGATAGTGTTGAGGGGGCAGTTGCGGAGGTGTAGTCGCTGTATTCCGTTTTCGCCGGGGGCTGAATTCTTGCCTGAGAAGATGGCCTTTTTTACTTCTCTCTCAGTGATTGCATTCTGAAGTTTAGTGTCTTCTTCTGAAGGGGCCGTGGGAGAGACGAGTAGTAGAGGGAGTTCTGTGGCGACTGTGTGGTGGAATGTTTCGTTGAAGAGGGGGTCCTGTGGAAATTTGTGGGTATCTTCTAAGACGATTTTGAAGGCTTCTGCTATGTGGGTGGGGTCAGTGGTGGGAGAGTTGTCTATGTTTAGTTTGAAGGTCCTGTCAGTGTTTTGTCCTGTGAGTCTCTTGAACTTGTTCCAAAATTTGCGTCTTTGTCTGTAGTCAAGTTTGGAGCAAGTTTCGTCTCATTGTTTTTGTCGGTGTTCAGAGGTGAGGCGCTTAATTTCGTTGTTCAGTCTGTTCCAAATTGTTTTAAGGTCGGGGTTTCTGTCTTTGTTGATTTCGCGGTAGAGCCTTCTTTTTTCTCGGATCAGTCTGAGAATTTCAGGGGGTAGGTGCAGTTTGAAGAAGGGGATGGTTTTGGTGGGGATGGCTCCGTCGATGGCTGTCTTGATGGTGTCTATTATTTTGTCATTGATGTGATTAAGGTCGTCAGTGTCGGTGATGGCTAGTGGGGCTAACAGGTTATTATTGATGGTCTCCTTGTGTTTTGCCCAGTCAGCTTTGCTGTAGAGTTTTATCGTTCGGGAAGTGGGAACTGGGGGATGGGGATTGATGGCAGTGGTGCTGAAGAGGATGGGTAGGTGGGGGCTGGTGAGGGTGTCACCTACTGAATACTGGGTGATGGTGTCGGCCCATGCCAAATACCTAGGCGTCCATCTAGACAAATACCTGAACCTGAGCAACCACGTAAGGGAGACCTTGAACACAGTCCGACAACGCCAATCCCTCATAAGGCGAATACAAGGCAAATTCATAGGCTGTAACGACAAGACAGCTATAAATACTTAAAAAAACGTTCATCCGCCCACTATTCGAATATGTGGCAGCGCCCCTGGCCTGCGTCTCCAGAACCCAAGCCGAAACAATCAACCGCACTGAGAGACGTATCTTACGCAGCATCCTTCGACTCCCCCCTCCACCCCCAGACAAGAGGTCTTTGAGGAAGCAAAACTAACACCTATTCAATCAAGACTAGCCAACCTGAGAGCCCGCTGTGGGAAAACCACCCTCACCTCCCGACCGGACCTACACACAATATACACCCACAGAACCCGACACAGAAACAAACCCAAACACAAATACACCTACCCACCCAGAACAATCATAAACAACACCCTCCACACCTTCCCTGACACAATACACCAACACGACCATGCAAGACAACTACACATACAGACCAACGACACTCCCACCCCTCCCCACCTCCAGGCGCTGAACCCCGACCGCCCACCACCATAAACCCGCCCAAGTCGACCGTAACCAAAACAGCAAAACAACTCCGCTACCACTGGCGCCCTAGCAACAACGCAACAAAACCCATTACGCATCGCGTACAGTGGCTTGAGCCCAAATAAAAATATAAATTAAGTCGTTGTAAAGCCACATCAAAGCAGTCCACACAATCACACAATTGTTAACCCATTCCCATCCTCACTCAGGCCATTGGTACAAAGTAACTCAATAAGATGCTATCAAAATTCTTAATTTCCATATTAAGTAAAATGTTACTAGTTTATAAGATAATGTAAAGACAAACAAAAACGAAATTACTTACGAAAAAACAGTATCTAGTTATTTATTTATTTTTTGAAAAATTGTAATTAGTCTCTAAGTTAACAAAACAATTATGTATTATTAAAAGCTACACAAAAGCTACTTAAGAAAAACTGTAATTAGTATGTAAGTTAGCAATAAGTTCAACCTAAATAAAAAAAGCAAAAGAAATACCCTCATCTCTGGCCCCATTAGAGCAATAAGGCCCATCCGCCTCCCTTTAGGAGCGGAAATGAATAGTATAAAAAAATAAATAAATAAGAATAAAAAAAAGCTCGGCTCCAGTTCACCACCGGCAGTGAAGGTGAATCTTTGACAATGGCAGCCACTCGTGCTGGCGAAACGTCAGTAAAATCATTAGATGAACATCGGCCGAAGAACCCGAGACAGGAGCCAATAAGCAGTTTGTTCATTTGCTTCGTTTCGAAAGTGGTGCGCGACTTCGAAGTGTCGTTTGTAACACGCCCGGGAGGAAAGTGGGTTAATATGCAGAACTAATAAAGGCTAGCCTTTAGCACTCGAGACTGTACAACACTCCTTTGACACAGGAACGGGGCTGGATACTTAACGACCGTGTGCCTAAACCAACGTACCTGATCCTTCCTGCGGCAGTTGATCTGTTGCTCTGTGCACTGCCTGCTATGATGTGTCCTGTAAACACTAGCACGGAGAGGAGAGAGGAGCCATTCACATCAACAATACCAAGTTGATCTTGTAGAATTCACTGTTAAACACTCGCACAGGGTTGGGCTGCACTGTTTACAATTAACATTATTCCACAATGGACGTGATCAATATTTGTACTCCAAGTACGCGTCCGTTGTGACGTATAAGGTTGCTGTCTAAATGTTGGCATCCAATGCAAAACGCGGTGCATAGACCACAAAATAATCATTGCTCAACAGATGTTCTATCAGTCGACGATTGGCACAGTTCTTACAACAGTACCAAACAATTCAATAGTTTATAACACGATCGTGCGCGTGATCGAATCGCGACGCGGATGCTCCATAAAATTTCGGGTACGATATACGAACGTGAAAGTACCTGCGCTCGTGATATTCAGCCATTCAAAACGACGTGTTTCTTTCACTTAGAACTTGCAATTAGGATCATACCAGTCCAAATTATTTTTCCGTAACCGTCGCGACGCGGTTGATTGTTGTTCTCCTGACACGACACACGAAACCGAGAAACATCACCTTTTGGATAAACATTAATACTGCGTCATGAACACTGAAATTAAAGGCAAAACTTGAGTGGCAAACTTTATCGATTACTTCACCATAATTTGTAAGACACGTACTGCTACCACGGCATCAACACAACACTCTGACCGTGCTCCACGAAAGTTACGCCACGACTCCCCACTGTTGCTCTGCACTCGGCAGAGAGGCGACTATCGATTGTCAACGATACAATTCTGTGCTTACATGTTGACAATTTGAGATGTTTAACTTGTATGTGTGTGTGTGTGTGTGAGAGAGAGAGAGAGAGAGAGAGGGAGAGAGAGAGAGAGAGAGGGAGAGAGAGAGAGAGAGAGAGAGAGGGAGAGAGAGAGAGAGAGAGCGGCGGAGAGGCAGTTAGGAGGAGAGGGAGTCGCATTTGATATCGATGGTAACCATATGCTCTGTTTTTTTTGGGGGGGGGGGGGGGTGGAGGGCGCATTTACACAGTTCTACTCTGGAAAATAGCGTTGTATTGAATGGATATGTGTATTCTTTTAGCACTTTTCCGCATGGAGCATTGACTTTTGGATGTGATAATTCTCTTCTATTGTGAGCTTTTGATACAGGGTGTTGCTAGTTCTATGAATTTTTAAGTTAGTTTCGTTGGGTGGTGACTGAGGACTATTACACTACTGGCCAATTGTTGCTACACCACGAAGATGGCCTGCTATAGACGCGAAATTTAACCGACAGGAAGAGAATGCTGTGATATGAAAATGATTAGCTTTTCAGAGCATTCACACAAGGTTGGCGCCGGTGGCGACACCTACAACGTGCTGACATGAGGAAAGTTTCCAACCGATTTCTAATACACAAACAACAGTTGACCGACGTTGCCTGGTGAAACGTTGTTGTGATGCCTCGTGTAAGGAGAAGAAATGCGTACCATCACGTTTCCGACTTTGATAAAGGTCGGATTGCAGCCTATCGCGATCGCGGTTTATCGTATCGCGACATTGCTGCTCGCATTGGTCGAGATCTAATGACTGTTAGCAGAATATGGAATCGGTGGGTTCAGGAGGGTAATACGGAACGCCGTGCTGGATCCCAACGGCCTCGTATCACTAACAGTCGAGATGACAGGCATCTTATCCGCATGGCTGTAACGGATCGTGCAGCCTCGTCTCGATCCCTGAGTCAGCAGATGGGGACGTTTTCAAGACAACAACCATCTGCACGAACAGTTCGACGACGTTTGCAGCAGCATGGACTACCAGCTCGGAGACCACGGCTGCGGTTACCGTTGACGCTGCATCAGAGACAGGAGCGCCTGCAATGGTGTACTCAACGACGAACCTGAGTGCACGTCACTTTTTCGGATGAATCCAGGTTCTGTTTACAGCATCATGATGGTCGCATCCGTATTTGGCGACATCGCGGTGAACGCACATTGGAAGCGTGTATTCGTCATCGCCATACTGGCGTATCACCCGGCGGGAAGGTATGGGGTGCCATTGGTTACACGTCTCGGTCACCTCTTGTTCGCATTGACGGCACTTTGAACAATGGACGTTACATTTCAGATGTGTTACGACCCACCGAGCGAGGTGGCGCAGTGGTTAGCACACTGGACTCGCATTCGGGAGGACGACGGTTCAATCCCGTCTCCAACCATCCTGATTTAGGTTTTCCGTGATTTCCCTAAATCGTTTCAGGCAAATGCCGGGATGGCTCCTTTGAAAGGGCACGGCCGAATTCCTTCCCCATCCTTCCCTAACCCGAGCTTCCGCTCCGTCTCTAATGACCTCGTTGTCGACGGGACGTTAAACACTAATCACCTACCTACCTGTTACGACCCGTGGCTCTACCCTTCATTCGATCCCTGCGAAACCCTACATTTCAGTAGGATAATGCACGACCGCATGTTGCAGGTCCTGTACGGGCATTTCTGGATACAAAAAATGTTCGACTGCTGTCCTGGCCAGAACATTCTCCAGATCTCTCACCAATTGAAAACGTCTGGTCAATGGTGGCCGAGCAACTGGCTTGTCACAATACGCCAGTCACTACTCTTGATGAACTGTGGTATCGTGTTTAAGCTGCATGGGCAGCTGTACCTGTACACGCCATCCAAGCTCTGACTCAATGCCCAGGCGTATCAAGGCCGTTATTACGGCCAGAGGTGGTTGTTTTGGGAACTGATTTCTCTGGTCGATGCACCCAAATTGCGTGAAAATGTAATCACATGCCAGTTCTAGTATAATATATTTATCCAATGAATACCCGTTTATCATTTGCGTTTCTTCATGGTGTAGCAATTTTAATGGCCAGTAGTGTAGGTAACCAGCAATTGTTGAGTGGGGGCCATTGATTTTTAATGCTCTGATTCTTCTGTATACCTGGTTCTAAAATTCTTACAGCCAAAAGATGGTCATTACCTGTATGGCTTGCAAAGGTATCCATATCCCAAGATACGTCTGTCGTTTAATGAGTTAAATAGAGCAGATCTATTCTCTTTGCAGAGTCCGCTTCTAACAGCGTGCAGAATGACGTGTACTTCGTGATGAACGCAGTGCAGCTGCCGGCCACTGTGACTTCGTGCACCTGTTCGGGCGTGGATGGCACGTGCGTGGGACAAGAAGGCTGCGCCATCGCCCAGGGCGCCACAATGGAGTACCACGCGCAGGTGCTCGTCAGCAGGGGCTTGCCGCCGGTGAGTGTAGCACGCTGCAGTCAGTCCGCTCTATACCCAGCTACAGTCGCACCAAAAAGTATTGCCACAGTTACATTTTAGTGGTTGTAGGTTAAACGAAACATATATTTCAGAACAGATCCCAGACACGTGCCACCTTATATTACATAGGTTACAAATATGTCCAAATCACCTGTCCGTAAAGTAACATACAGTTTTATGAAAATAAACATCGTTCTTCTGCATCCAAAAAAGTATTGGCGCACGCGTATCAATCGGACAGTGTGTTCGTTTTCTTCATTGATGTTCACCTTCTAATAGCTAGTGTGCATCCCTTTAGCATCTATAACAGCACGTAAACGCCTAGCAATGCTTTGTATTAAATTCATCTACATCTACATGATTACTCTGCAAATCACATTTATGTGCTTGGCAGAGGGTTCATCGAACCACAATCATACTATCTCCCTACCATTCCACTCCCGATCAGCGCGCGGGAAAAACGAACACCTAAACCTTTCTGTTCGAGTTCTGATTTCTCCTATTTTATTTTGATGATCATTCCTACCTATGTAGGTTGGGCTCAACAAAATATTTTCGCATTCGGAAGAGAAAGTTGGTGACTGAAATTTCGTAAATAGATCTCGCCGCGGCGAAAAACGTCTTTGCTTTAATGACTTCCATCCCAACTCGCGTATCATATCTGCCACACTCTCTCCCCTATTACGTGACAATACAAAACGAGCTGCCCTTTTTAGCACCCTTTCGATGTCCTCCGTCAATCCCACCTGGTAAGGATCCCACACAGCGCAGCAATATTCTAACAGAGGACGAACGAGTGTAGTGTAAGCTGTCTCTTTAGTGGACTTGTTGCATCTTCTAAGTGTCCTGCCAATGAAACTTGGCTCGCCTTCCCTACAATATTATCTATGTGTTCTTTCCAACTGAAGTTGTTGGTAATTTTAACACCTAGGTACTTAGTTGAATTGACAGCCTTGAGAACTGTACTATTTATCGAGTAATCGAATTCCAACGGATTTCTTTTGGAACTCATGTGGGTCACCTCATACTTTTCGTTATTTAGCGTCAACTGCCACCTGCCACACCATACAGCAATCTTTTCTAAATCGCTTTGCAACTGATACTGGTCTTCGGATGACCTTACTAGACGGTAAATTAGAGCATCATCTGCGAACAACCTAAGATAACTGCTCAGATTGTCACCCAGGTCATTTATATATATCAGGAACAGCAGAGGTGATATCAGGGGTAATTTTCGACCATTCTTCCAGGAGCACTTTCTCTAAGTCGTTTTTACCGGACGGACGCCTTTTTCTGCTTTGTGTGTCAAGAAGAGTCCAAAGGTTCGCAGTCCATGACTGCAGCGCCTCAGACCGCTCGGCGTAGCACCAAATATCTACGCACAGACCAGGCAATTTCCCAAATTACGGATCGGAGGTTTGAGGAGCGCAGCTGGCTCCCTACAGTAACGCATATGTGTTTCATCGGCTTTAGATCAGACGTATTTTGTGGCCATGACGTCAACGTGAATTAACTGGAATGCTCCTCAAAACACTGTAGCAAGAATCAGGCCTTGTACATAGACAGTTATCCAGATGGAAGATCCCATCGCCATCAGGGAAGACATCGAGCGTGAAGGGGTGACATGGTCTGCAATAACATTCACATAGCTCACGGCTTGTCATGCTGCTTCTTTTTTATTAGTACCACAGGTGCGATGAAAGTCCAGGTAATACTGCCCTCATCAGTTTGCATCCGTGGCGTGATGCATCTTTCGAACAGCCGTTTGTCCAGATGACGGCTTATCCTGAAACGGTCACTGACCTGGTGTATCAAGAAATGTGATTCATCTCACCACGCGACACATTTCCATAGATCCATGCGCCAGTTTCGATGACCCAGCGCCCACTACAGTTGTATCTGACATTGTTACTGGGTCAACATGGGAACACACAGGGATCGGCTGCTGAGAAGCCCCTTGTTTGACATAATGTACTGAGCAAAATGTTGAGAAACACAGCACCAGTATTGCACTCTGTCGTTATATCCTCCTCAGAGAGAGCTTTAGAGAGCGGGCAAGCCTCCAACATCAATGTTCTACGATGAAGCGTAGACATAAAACAGCTTGTCGCCTACTCATGGTTTCAGTATCCTTCGACGACTTTCCATAGACACTCACGACAGTAGCTTGCGAAAAGCCGACCAGCTTTTCCGTTTCTGAGATTCTCTTTCTCAGGTGGCGGACCATAGCAACCTCACCTTTCACAAAATCACTTATATCTGTGGATTTCATGATTTGTGGTTTGCATCGTCGCTAGACTGACTCTCCATTCATCTCTGGTCTGGAAATATACACTCATGTTGAGAAAAGAAAAAAACGGGACACCCTGAACGACTAGAGACAGAACGTTTATATTCACAGGATGTGTACATTAGTATGCTCTGGAGAAATAATTAGCATTTTAGTCACCTCGGTTCAGCATTTATCCTGTTGCCTAGTAGTCACAGAGTCTCCATGGGCCATGAGAGGTTGATCCATGCATGATGGCATCGACGCTTATAAGGCGTGATTGGCGGCATGTAGTATACCCATTCATGCTGCATTCACATGGATCCAAAGTTCATCCGTGGTGGTTGGCACTGGGTCACAGAACTGCAACTGCTTTTGCGCATGCGCAACGTGCGTGACGTAATTGCCTTATGGGCCAAATGCACAAGCATTGATATACGAGGTGCGGCTAGAAAAAAACCGGACTGATGCTGGAAAAAACATTTATTTACAATTATTTACAATTTCATGTTATCTCCTTCAATGTACTCTCCTCCTCGGTCTCTACACCGCTCCATACGAATTTTCCACTGTTCATAGCAATGCTGCAGATCATTTTCGGTAAGTTCATACATTACTTCCGTCGCTTCTTCTTTTACTGCTTCAACAGTCTCAAATCTAGTTCCTTTCAAAGCTGACTTGACTTTAGGGAAAAGAAAAAAGTCACAGGGGGCCAAATCAGGTGAGTGGGGTGGATGATCTAAGATGGGAATGTTGTGTTTTGCCAAAAACGTCTTCACTGACAACGCACTGTGAGCTGGGGCATTGTCTTGGTGAAGGATCCATGACTTTTTTCTCCACAAATCGTTCCGTTTTCTCCGTACTCGCTCACGTAGGGTAGCCAGGACGCTAATGTAGTAATGCTGATTCACTGTTTGTCCCTCTGGTACCCAATCAATGTGCACAATCCCTTTGATGTCAAAAAAAAACAATCATCATTGCCTTGAATTTCGATTTTGACATTCGTGCTTTTTTTTGTCGTGGAGAACCAGGAGTTTTCCAATGCATCGATTGGCGTTTAGTTTCGGGATCGTAAGTAAAAAACCACGATTCATCGCAAGTAATAACATTTTGTAAGAAGGTGGGATCACTTTCAATGTTTTCCAGTATGTCAGAACAAATCATTCTTCGGCGTTCCTTCTGTTCAATTGTGAGACACTTTGGAACCATTTTTGAACACACTTTGTTCATGTTGAAACTTTCATGAAGAATCTGCCTAACACTTTCCTTGTCAACTCCTGTTAACTCAGACACTGCTCTGATTGTTAAACGGCGATCTTGTCGAACAAGTTTACCGATTTTTTCAATGTTTGCATCAGTTTTTGCTGACAATGGTCTGCCAGTGCGAGTGTCATCACTGGTGTCTTCGCGGCCATCTTTAAATCGTTTAAACCACTCAAACACTTGTGTTCGCGATAAACAACCATCACTGTACACTTGTTGTAACATTACAAACGTTTCACTTGCAGATTTTCCTAGTTTGAAACAAAATTTGATGTTAACACGCTGTTCTTTCTGTACACTCAACATTTTCCGACGCACAGACAAAACGTCAACTACTTAAAACAGACGCCACGGGCAGACTGAGTGCAGGAGGCAGATGAAACTCGAGCAGTAGGCGGAGCGAGAGTCACGTGACAGGCCACGCGACTTTCAGCCTTATTGCATTCGTTTTATTGTTTCACCAGTACTAGTCCGGTTTTTTTCTAGCCACACCTCGTATAATGTGCATGGTTCAACATGTGCGTTGCCTTTCAACAAGAAGTTTACGTCAGGGTCACGAGTTAGTAGCACACTGTGGCAGACTTTTACCCTCATTTGCTCGGTACAAATCCCGCTAGATGATAGCACACTCCTCAGGTATGCTGATTGACTCACTATTACTGGAGTAAAATTAGATCAGACGTCAGTATATATTAAAGATGTACTCTCACTAACCTATTTTGTGAATGAGTTATGGATTTTATCATACAGTAATCCATTTGAGCCCCCACCCCCCTCCCCCCTCCATGAACCATAGGCCTTGCCGTTGGTGGGGAGGCTTGTGTGCCTCAGCGATACAGATAGCAGTACCGTAGATGCAACCACAACGGAGGGGTATCTGTTGAGAGGCCAGACAAACGTATGGTTCCTGAAGAGGGGCGGCAGCCTTTTCAGTAGTTGCAAGGGCAACAGTCTGGATGATTGACTGACCTGGCCTTGTAACACTAACCAAAACGGCCTTGCTGTGCTGGTACTGCGAACGGCTGAAAGCAAGGGGAAACTACAGCCGTAATTTTTCCCGGGTAATGATGATGGCGTCCTGTTGGGTAAAATATTCAGGAGGTAAAATAGTCCCCTATTCGGATCTTCGGGCGTTATCAGGAGAAAGAAAACTGGCGTTCTACGGATCGGAGCGTGGAATGTCAGATCCATTAATCGGGCAGGCAGATTAGAAAATTTAAAAAGGGAAATGGATAGGTTAAAGTTAGATATAATGGGAATTAGTGAAGTTCGGTGGCAGGAGGAACAAGACTTTTGGTCAGGTGAATACAAGGTTATAGATACAAAATCAAATAGGGGTAATGCAGGAGTAGGTTTAATAATGAATAAAAAAATAGGAGTTCGGTTAAGCTACTACAAACAGCATAGTGAACGCATTATTGTGGCCAAGATAGACACGAAGCCCACGCCTACGACAGTAGTACAAGTCTAAATGCCAACTAGCTCTGCAGATGACGAAGAAATTGAAGAAATGTATGATGAGATAAAAGAAGTTATTCAGATGGTGAAAGGAGACGAAAATTTAATAGTCATGGGTGACTGGAATTCGGTAGTAGGAAAAGCAAGGGAAGGAAACGTAGTAGGTGAATATGGATTTGGGGGAAGAAATGAAAGAGGAAGCCGCCTGGTAGAATTTTGCACAGAGCACAACTTAATCATAGCTAACACTTGGTTCAAGAATCATAAAAGGAGGTTATATACATGGAAGAAGCCTGGAGATACTGACAGGTTTCAGATAGATTATATAATGGTAAGACAGAGATTTAAGAACCAGCTTTTAAATTGTAAGACATTTCCAGGGGCAGATGTGGACTCTGGCCACAATTTATTGGTTATGACCTGTAGATTAAAACTGAAGAAACTGCAAAAAGATGGGAATTTAAGGAGATGGGACCTGGATAAACTGACTAAACCAGAGGTTCTACAGAGTTTCAGGAAGAGCATAAGGGAACAATTGACAAGAATGGGGGAAAGAAATACAGTTGAAGAAGAATGGGTAGCTTTGAGGGATGAAGTAGTGAAGGCAGCAGGTAAAAAGACGAGGGTTAGTAGAAATCCTGAATTTAATTGATGAAAGGAGAAAATATAAAAATGCAGTAAACGAAGCAGGCAAAAAGTAATACAAACGTCTCAAAAATGAGATCGACAGGAAGTGCAAAATGGCTAAGCAGGCATGGCTAGAGGAGAAATGTAAGGATGTAGAGGCTTATCTCACTAGGGGTAAGATAGATACTGCCTACAGGAAAATTAAAGAGACGTTTGGAGAAAAGAGAGCCACTTGTATGAATATCAAGAGCTCAGATGGAAACCCAGTTCTAAGCAAAGAAGGGAAAACAGAAAGGTGGAAGGAGTGTATAGAAGGTCTATACAAGGGCGATGTACTTGAGGGCAATGTTATAGAAAGGGAAGAGGATGTAGATGAAGATGAAATGGGAAATATGATACTGTGTGAATAATTTGATAGAGCACTGAAAGACCTAAGTCGAAACAAGGCCCCAGAAGTAGACAACATTCCATTAGAACTACTGACAGCCTTGGGAGAGTCAGTCGTGACAAAACTCTACCAACTGGTGATCAAAATGTATGAGACAGGCGAAATACCCTCAGACTTCAAGAAGAATATAATAATTCCAATCCCAAAGAAAGCAGGTGTTGACAGATGTGAAAATTACCGAACTATCAGTTTAATAAGTCACGGCTGCAAAATACTAATGCGAATTCTTTACAGATGAATGCAAAAACTGGTAGAAGCCGACCTCGGGGAAGATCAGTTTGGATTCCGTAGAAATATTGGAACACGTGAGGTAATACTGACCCTACGACTTATCTTAGAAGCTAGATTAAGAAAAGGCAAACCTACATTTCTAGCATTTGTAGACTTGGAGAAAGCTTTTGATATTGTTGACTGCAATACTCTCTTTCAAATTTTGAAGGTGGCAGGGGTAAACTACAGGGAGCGAAAGACTATTTACAATTTGTAGAGAAACCAGATGGCAGTTATAAGAGTCGAGGGGCATGAAAGAGAAGCAGTGGTCGGGAAGGGAGTGAGACAGGGTTGTAGCCTATCCCCGATGTTATTCAATCTGTATATTGAGCAAGCAGTAAAGGAACCAAAAGAAAAATTCGGAGTAGGTATTAAAATCCATGGAGAAGAAATAAAAATTCCGTGGTTCGCCGATGACATTGTAATTCTGTCAGAGACAGCACAGGACTTAGAAGAGCAGTTGAACGGAATGGACAGTGTCTTGAAAGGAGGATATAAGATGAACATCAACAAAAGCAAAACGAGGATAATGAAATGTAGTCTAATTAAGTCGGGTGATGCTGAGGGAATTAGATTAGGAAATGAGACACTTAAAGTAGTAAAGGAGTTTTGCTATTTGGGGAGCAAAATAACGGATGATGTTCGAAGTGGAGAGGATATAAAATGTAAACTGGCAATGGCAAGGAAAGCGTTTCTGAAGAAGAGAAATTTGTTAACACCGAGTATAGATTTAAGTGTCAGGAAGTCGTTTCTGAAAGTATTTGTGTGGAGTGTAACCATGTATGGAAGTGAAACATGGACGATAAATAGTTTGGACAAGAAGAGAATAGAAGCTTTCGAAATGTGGTGCTACAGAATAATGCTGGAGATTAGATGGGTAGGTCACATAACTAATGAGGAGGTATTGAATAGGATTGGGGAGAAGAGGAGTTTGTGGCACAACTTGACAAGAAGAAGGGATCGGTTGGTAGGACATGTTCTGAGGCATCAAGGGATCACAAATTTAGTATTGGAGGGCAGCGTGAAGGGTAAAAGTCGTAGAGGGAGACTAAGAGATGAATACACTAAACAGATTCAGAAGGATGTAGGTTGCAGTGAGTACTGGGAGATGAGGAAGCTTGCACAGGATAGAGTAGCATGGAGAGCTGCATCAAACCAGTCTCAGGCCTGAAGATCACAACAACAACAACAACAATCCATTTGAGGCGCTGACAACGGGAACTCCCCATCGCACCCCCTCTGATTTAGTGATAAAACGGGCTAGTGGATAGATCGTCAAAAACTGAACACAGATCAAGCATGAAAACAGGAAGAAGGTGTACTGAACTGTGGAAAGAAAAGCAATATATAAACAGTGAATGGACTGCAAGCAGGCGAGCCGTGTTCAAAACTCCCTAGTGCCAATTTTTTTTTCCGCAGCATTATGAACTATTTTTCCGGTCAATGAAATGTTTGTTCTCTTTCTGTAGTCTTGGCAGCTGTCACACTATACAATGGTTATAGTGTATGAGTCATGTGGTAATAATACTTTACCGTCGCATATAAATGTAATGAACAATGAGAGCAGGCGAGGTACTACACAGACATCTTAAAGAAATGAAAATAATAAATAAACGGCATTAACAATGTTAGAACAAATCAATTCAAGGGTCAAAACTTCCAAAACGGTACGCAACTTCAAAAACGTTAAAACATATGTTTTGATAGAACGCAGGGAAAACTGTGTGTTTGTGAAAGTGTTGCGTCCATTTATTGCAGCATGTGTGACAACTGTTTTCATGATTTCTTTGGGAGTGATCACATTTACACTAAAACCTAAATTGGGCAAGGCGGCATATCACACTGACTCATCAGGCGTAGAAGTTAGGTGCATCGATAAGAGATTCATATCATAAGACTCACATACTGTCACCAATGCCGTGTGTGATTCACCAGATGTGTTACAGGCGTAGAAGTTAGGTGCATCGATGAGAGATTCATAAGACTCACGTACTGTCACCAATGCCGTGTGTGACACACCTGACGTATTGTCTGGTGGAGCATTCAGTTGACTTGTCACTTTGTCATGAAAGGTTTGCGGTTCCCATTCGAAAGCCACTTCCTTTCAGCTGCTAATATGATAGTTGTCCAGAATCAACTTTCATTATAAGTCTCTTCCTTACAACTAGCTGCTGCAGACGGACGTTACACCACAACACAGACATAAATTTCAATATAACGAATAGACACGACAGTGATCAGACGGACAGTTCATAATTTTTGTGAAAATAAAATTGACACGGTGGAGCTTTGAGAACAGGCCCGTTCGCTTTGAAGTCCAACACTGTCACTGCTTAATCACGACGCCATGGCTCCTGGTCTGTGCCCGATGTTGTAATTCTTGAGCTTGTACCGTTCACTGTTTCTCATTCGCTTGTTTTCGCAGTTCAGTGCATCTTCTTCCTGTTTTTATTCTTGGTTGTAGTCAGTTTTTGATTCGGCGCTCTTGCCATTAAATCTGAGGTGGGGGAGGGGTGGGTGCTGCTTGTGAGAATCACAAGCACGTCAGTGTAGATTGTGAGATAGTAGCATTTATTGAAGCTTCTGAAATCTGTTGATCTTATGGTGAATCAGGTTTCCCGTGCTGTAGGCCCACATCGTATATAATTATGAATATTCACGAAAAGCTGTATCATTGGTTACGCTGTCATTCACTTAAGTGTGGGATGAACGGCGGTGTGCTTTAGGCACTTATGGATCTCCGCGCCTCAATTGTATTCTAGTCAAGCGACCATGTTGGTAGACATTACTACCTGAGTTTCATCATTTCCACAAACGGCACTTTGTGTTTGAAGGTGGTTGCTTACTATGTGGGAATGGGCTATCGCGTCAATGTGAAAATGAACTATGCTGAATCTATTTTAAATTGTGACAGGAACGTAAAGCTGTGATGATGGTCGTGAGCCGCGCTTGGGTAGCTCAGTCGGTAGATTACTTGCACGCGAAAAGCAAAGGTCCCGAGCTCGAATCTCGGTGCGGCAGGATGTTTCATATCAGCGAAGACTCCGCTGCAGAGTGAAAATCTCGTTCTGGGAACAGAAAAGAAGTTACCAAAAAAGGTTAGCCGCAAAGGAAATGGGGCCTCCTAGAACAAATCCTTTGATTGTGATAGTTAGCACAAGTTGTTGTGTGGGTGCAGCGTAAGAATATCTGATTTTCAGACCGGAAGTAAATTCGTGAATTAATACATATGTTAGGGATCTTGTACACTTGTACTAAAAAATGAAAAAGCACGAAAAACTCCCACTTACCCAAAAATGCGAAATGGAGAGTTCCAAAGGCTTACACTTTATTTCGTTATTGCCCTAAAGTGTACTTTATTATGTACAAAGCAACAAAATTCTAAAAATACAATTATTTGTCGTATAAGTTATGCATCTTATTGTTATTATTAGTATTAATTTTGTTATTATTATTACTGGTAGTAGCTGTGCTGCTCGGTACGGAATCCTTATCAGATGGGATTGACAGAAGACTTCGAAAAAGTTCAGAGAAGGGCAGCTCGGTTTGTATTATCTGGAAATAGTGCAGAGAGTGTCAAGGATACAATAAGGGATGGCAATCATTAAAACAAAGTCGTTTTTCATGAACCTTTAATCACTAACTTTGCCAAAGTATTTTTGTGACTTACATCAACATAGGGAGAAATCAGAGATCGTACGAAAAGATTTATGTGTTTATTTTTTTTTCCACGTGCTGTTCTGGGCTACAACGGTGGAGAAATGGTCTGAAAGTGTTCTTTGTAGCTTCTACCAAACATTTAAGTGAGAATTGCAGAACAATCATGTAAATGTGTGTGAGCGCTAACTATTTATGGTAGAAATGGACATTCTTCTTTCAAATCCTCTTCCCCTGATCGGACCTTTCCGAGAGGGCCTTCTAATTCAGAGTCAACAGTACAGGGCAACCGAAAAATTTGCAATCTGATTCTAATCTACTGGCCAATTGAAATGAATTTTTGTGTGTTTCTAAAATTTCATTCGTTCTTTTCGCTGGTTTAGGCACTACAATAACAATAATAATAATAATAATAATAATAGGGCCTACACCACGCTTGTCCGTCCTCTGCTAGAATATCGCTCTGCTGTGGGATCCTTACCACACAGGATTGACGGAGGTCAGCACAATTGACTCTTATATACATCATTGCCTCAAGTGGCAAATTTCCAATGCAGTGCTTACTGATCTCTATCAGTGTCCCATTCAAATGTAAAACTTCTGAGCTGTGTTCATTTTCCACTGGTTCATCACCAAGTTTCAGGTTTGATTTCTTTAATGAAGTTTTTATACCGACGTTGCGCAAATGGTGTTTATCAGGGCTATGCTTTCCGGTCACGTCACAAATGGCGCCAACTCAATTAGCGATGACAGATAAAGCCGATAAATTAAAGATGCGTCGGAAACGTATCAACACACAAAGAACTGACAAGCAAATTACACAGGGGACGAGTACCTCTTACCTCAATAGAAAAAATTATGACTGTTAATCACTACGATATGATTACAATCACAGTAGGCACTGAATGACTGATAGTATTTGGTGATAATACAGATGCTACACTAACAAATCACACCGATCGACAATTCAAAAGATTATTTACTCTTTTTGGTAAAGGTAGTTGTACTGTTTACAGCTGAGGCGATGATAAGCGAAATAAAACAGGAAGTTGGTACAAAATATCTCTGCATCCGTTGTCGAACGTGCTTTATACGTGACAGGTGTTTCAGGTAACGTTTTTCTCTCTGAAACTTGCAAAATAATACGTGAAAGGAAAATTTATTTGATAAGTAGACGTAAGAAACGTCATGGTTTCTGTGGAGCTGTGAACTTAGATTATCAAGTTTTCTTCAGAAGAGTTACAGCAATGAGCTGTAATTTTTTTAATAGAACATAGTTTTTTCTATCATTTAGCTGATATATTTAAACCTACTAACTAGAAATCTATTTAAATTAACTTTCAATCAGCCTTCGTAATGGAGCCAGAAACTTTCAAAGTTTTAGGTATGGATGCACGACACTGTGCTACATAGAACTTGCTGGTGTCACCTAGCGATAATCTTCCTCGATGCCCTCTTAAAAGTTATGTTCTTTTAGATTGTAAAGTGTGTTCTTACACTGGCGCAGACGAAGTAAGTCTGAATACACAAACAAACGAGATTCGACATACCACAGATATTGACGTGGAATAAATGTGCAGCACACATCCAGTGTATACGTTGGGATGTTACTAATGCTCGAGTAATGCCAACATGCCAGGAAGCAGGCGTGACTAATGCCGTGAGATACACTATGTGATCAAAAGTATCCGGATACCTGGCTGAAAGTTCTTGGCTCCCTCTATCGGTAACGCTGGAATTCAATATGGTGTTGGCCCACCCTTAGCCTTGATGACAGCTTCCACTCTCGCAGGTATCATTCAGGTGCTGGAAGGTTTCTTGTGTAAAGGCGGTCCATTCTTCACTTAGTGCTGCACTGAGGAGAGGTATCGATGTCAGGCCTGGCACGAACTCGGCGTTCCAAAACATCCCAAAGGTGTTCTATAGGATGCAAGTCAGGACTCCGTATAGGCCAGTCAATTGCAGGGACATTATTGTCGTGTAACCACTCCGCCATAGGCCGTTCATTAGAACAGGTGCTCGATCGTTTTGAAAGATGCAATCGCCATCCCCGAATTGCTCTTCAACAGTGGGGAGCAAAAAGGTGCTTAAACCATCGTGCTGTGGTAGTGCCACGCAAAACAACAAGGGATGCAAGCCCCCTTCATGAAAAACACGACCACACCATAACACCACCGCCTCCGAATTTTACTGTTGGCACTACAAACGCTCGCAGATGACATTCACAGGGCATTCGTCATACCCACACCCCGCCATCGGATCACCAGATTCTGTACCGTGATTCGTCACTCCACACAACGTTTTTCCTATGTTCAATCGTCCCATGTTTACGCTCCTTACACCAAGCGAGGCGTCGTTTGGCATTTACCGGCGTGGTGTGTGGCTTGTGAGCAACCGCACGACCATGAAATCCAAGTTTTCTCACCTCCCACCTGTCATAGTTCTTGCCGTGGATCCTGATGCAGTTTGAAATTTATGTGTGATGGTCTGGATAGATGTCTGCCTATTACACATTACGACACTCTTCAATTGTTGGCGGTCTCTGTCAGTCAACAGACGAGGCCGGCCTGTACGCTTTTGGACTGTGTGTGTCCCTTCACGTTCCCACTTCACTATCTCATCGGAAACAGTAGACCTAGGGATTTTGTGTGGAAATCTCACGTACAGACGTATGATACAAGTGAGAGCCAATCACCTGACCACTTTCGAAGTCCGTGAGTTGCCGGCCGCGGTGGTCGTGCGGTTCTAGGCGCTGCAGTCCGGAACCGTGGGGCTGCTACGGTCGCAGGTTCGAATCCTGCCTGGGGCATGGATGTGTGTGATGTCCTTAGGTTAGTTAGGTTTAAGTAGTTCTAAGTTCTAGGGGACTGATGACCTAAGATGTTAAGTCCCATAGTGCTCAGAGCCATTTGAACCAAGTCCGTGAGTTCCGCGGAACGCCCCATTCTGCTCTCTCACGATGTCTGATGACTACTGAGGTCGCTGATATGGAGTACCTGGCAATAGGTGGCAACACAATGCAGCTACTGGGAAAAACGTATGTTTTTGGGGGTGTCCGAATACTTTTGATCACATAGTGTATCTTAGTCGAAGTGTTCCATCAGCTTACTTGCTAAATAACGACTTCAAGGAATTAGTAGTTTCTGAAGGCTGGGTCGTAATAGTTGAAGACCAGAAAGAAGTGAGCATATGGAAGTGTTGCTATACAAGACGATCCTCATGTCCAGTCAATAATAGTTTCTGAAGGCTGGGTCGTAATAGTCGAAGACCAGAAAGAAGTGAGCATATGACAATACAAGACGATCCTCATGTCCAGTCAATACTATCAGCTTTATCTCTGTGTGGCAAATAGTAGGCGAGAGAGTTGTACTGTGTTGTTACAATTAAAGTGCAGCTACTCACAAAGGTCCAGTGTGGGCTGCAATTATCGTATGGCAGCGAAACTTGGTAGATATTCTAATGCGTCAATGCGGAACCGATTTACGCAGGAAAACATTTGTTCCAATTTTGGCCACCAGGTACAAATTGGCGCTGTGAATCCCAGAAAGACATACAGAAATGCTTCCATATATAATGGATTAGGAATAGGAGATGGGTAGATAAAGTGAAACAAGTGGGAGACCCAACTGTTGATTTTATTCTCAACCACCGCTTACACAATGTGAACAATATAAGCACCGGAGACGTCGACGATATGCTTACAGCACCAGAGTTACACCTAGTGGCCAAAACTGAAAAGAATGTTTTCCTCCGTGAATCGATTCCGAATCAACACATTAGCATGTCTACCAAGTTAGGCTGATATATGTAATTTCAGCTCATACTACCTGGATTATAGTGCATCCAGTCACAATTTTAGTCTAGTTACAGATTTCTAAATTATATAAAGAATTATGCACTAGAAACCACCATAAACAGTTTTCCGACATTTTCTACTACTTTTTGGACTGTTTGGACTGTCACACGCTAACTGACTAGCAAATCGCAGTTCTTTCAAGGTACACACAAGCACATTGTGAGCAAACATAACAACATCGTATCGAGTAACTACGCAGGTTGAATGGCACAAGGAAATGTCGGAGTGGAATCTCTGCACAACACGCTACCTCGTAAACGATTAGCATTTTCTACTACTTTCGTTCTTAGACATGAGGTTGTGTTTGGTGCAGCGTTTTGTTAGTAAGTATTACAAGTTTTACATATTTAAGTGCAGTATAATACAATAGAATTATCTTGAGGATATTATTAACTCTTTAGCTACAAAGTTTTATGGTGAACAAAATTCTGTATACTTACAAAACTAGTTAGGTAACGTGTCATCAGTTGTGCAACGACTTGCAGCTTGAAACGGAGGGGGTCTCCTATCATGGAAGACGTGGTATTTGCAAATGAACTGAATTTCTGTATCTTCTTAACAATTTTTCCTGTCTTGAAAATGAAAATTTGAGCTGGTTAGTCAATAGCTTCTATTTCATAACATTTTAAACCTGTAATTGGTTTTTGATTATACTTCCGTTTAACTTACTTTCACTTACTGATTGTTTGTACGTAATAGAGTAATAATGTAACACAAATTATTAAATGTAGTACTGACAAGATGTCCTCGACTGCAAAACTTTTAAATTTGAGTAGAAAACAGTATTTGTTCCTTTATACAAGATTATGTTGCATCTTGAAAAGTTTTTCACAAACAGTATTTGTTCCTAGGTACAAGACTGTTTTGTATCTTGGAACAGTTTTTCACATTTGTAAAAAATGTCACTTTTCCAGAGTAATGGTTGTAACTTCATAAAACACTCCAGCACACATGAAGTGAATGCTGTCACTACAAAATGGAATCCATACATTATATATATATATATATATATATATATATATATATATATACATATATATATATATATATGTGTGTGTGTGTGTGTGTGTGTGTGTGTGTGTGTGTGTGATCTCCTCCTAAACCACTAGACTGATTTCAGCCAAACTTGGTACACCTATCTCTTAATGTCAGGCAAAAATGCTGTGGCGGTAAGAACCGCCTACCTCTCACAGTTCAGGGGATATGACGTCATAAACAATGACATGCTTGAATAACTGTCACATCATGCATGACGTTTAAAATTGCTACTTCTTCGCTACTGACTATTCGTAACATACAGGGTGATTCAAAAAGAATACCACAATTTTAAAAATGTGTATTTAATGAAAGAAACATAATATAACCTTCTGTTATACATCATTACAAAGAGTATTTAAAAAGGTTTTTTTTCACTCAAAAACAAGTTCAGAGATGTTCAATATGGCACCCTCCAGACACACGAGCAATATCAACCCGATACTCCAACTCGTTCCACACTCTCTGTAGCATATCAGGCGTAACAGTTTGGATAGGTGCTGTTATTTCTCGTTTCAAATCATCAATGGTGGCTGGGAGAGGTGGCTGAAACACCATATCCTTAACATACCCCATAAGAAAAAATCTCAGGGGGTAAGATCAGGGCTTCTTGGAGGCCAGTGATGACGTGCTCTGTCACGGGCTGCCTGGCGGCCGATCCATCGCCTCGGGTAGTTGACGTTCAGGTAGTTACGGACAGATAAGTGCCAATGTGGTGGCGCTCCATCCTGCTGAAATATGAATTGTTGTGCTTCTTGTTCGAGCTGAGGGAACAGCCTCTAACATCTCCAGATACTGTAGTCCAGTTACAGTAGCACCTTCGAAGAAAAAGGGACCAAAAACTTTATTGACTGAAATGGCGAACAAATGTACAACTAAATGAAACTTTATAGCTCCCTTAATTCGCCGACAGATAGCGCTTAGCTCTGCCTTTTGTCGTTGCAGAGTTTTAAATTCCTAAAGTTGTGGTATTCTTTTTGAATCACCCTGTATTTCGCAAACTGTATCCACATACGCCACTAAATGTTACTACGAAGTTATATATGGATACCACACATACTTCAGGGAAATATGACGTTATAAATACTGAGATGCATGAAAAAACAGCTATTTAGTGGCCCAATGGTACCGACCGGCCGCCGTGTCATCCTAGGACCATAGGCGTCTCCTGGTTGCAGATATGGAGGGACATGTCAGCATACCGCTCTCCCGGCCTTATGTCAGTTTCCGAGACCGGAGGCTACTTCTCAATCAAGTTGCTCCTCAGTTTGACTCACAAGGGCTGAGTGCACACCGCCTGCCAACTGCGCTCGGCAGACCGTATGGTCACCCATCCAAGTGCTAGCCCATCCCGACAGCGCTTAACGTCGGTGATCTGACGGGAACCGGTGTTACCACTGCGGCAAGCCCGTTGGCACATAGTGTATGACGTTTACATTTATTACTTCGTTGTTACTAACTGTAGTCGCAAGAAATTTGGCAGACAGTATCCACATATGCCGCTGAATGCACCTACACTATTGTATGATACATACATCATAAGATACGACGTAATAACTGAGATGTGTGAAAAACTGTTGCATCATGCACGATGTTTATATTTATTACTTCTTTGCTACAAACTGTATTCGCAACATGTTTCGCAGACGGTATCCACATGTGCCGCAGAATGCACCTAGACACGACTCATAATTCAAGACATATGACGTCATAAGCACTGAGATGCTTGAAAAAGCGCCGCATCATGCATGAAGCATTAAAACATGACACTCCCGCAGTCGAGTCAACTTCAGGAAATCCCTGACACCTGGCAAAGCTTTTGACAGCTTTCAGCCTTGAAGCCCGAACGACTGTATGCGAAAACAATAGAGGTATAAAGAGGCGTTGCCGCAGAGGCGTTTGCATAATCGCGTGGAGACACGCGAAGTAGGTGTACTTGTAGGAGGAGTTTAGTGTTTAACGTACCGTAGACAACGAGTTCATTAGAGACGGAGCATAAGCTGAGATTAGGAAAGAATGGGGAAGGAAATCGGTCGTGTCCTTTCAAAGGAACCATACCGGCATTTGCCTGAAGAGATTTAGGGAAAACGTGAATCAAGATGGCCGGACGCGGGTCTGAACCGTCGTCCTCCCAAATGCGAGTCCAGTGTGCTAACCACTGCCCCATATAGCTCGGTAGCTGTACTTATACATTTGTGCATTACGCGTATTTCTTTGTTCGACTGTTTCATAATTTCGAAAATGTTTTCGCGAATACATGGAAATGAAACTTTTTCTTGATATTACACGACAAACACATTCAATTTTGGTTCTCGTTTCTAATAGATAATTGGCAAAATGAATAGCTGCGTTTGTCAGCTTCTAAGAAAATACATATAACTTCTATTAAAGGGCTGGGTGGACGCGAAAATTTGAAAGTGTTACTAGGTACAACACTCTCCATTACGCGGTCTCAGGTTTCACACTACCACCTGTCACTGGCAAAGGAGCTACATGGGAACAGGGACCTACTTTCTGCGAGTGCGCCGTGAACACTTGTACTCTGTACGCCTTACAGTCTATTATGTTCTGTGGTGACTCCACTATCACAAGTTACGCTACACTGAACCGTCGCAATACAGATTACTGCGTCACAGAAAGTCTAGGTGAGTAGATTGTATCGATCGTCGGTGCATTAATGTGTGGTGTGGAATCCTTGAACATGAAATTGGCAATCCCACACTGCTTACCAGCTCTCCGACGGGTGAGATATGTCTATTTTCTATCATCGACAGTTAATCTTACTCAAAAAGATCACGCATACAGGCCGAATGTGGATTTAGCACATGGTTGCCAAGTGCTTTTTGCGCATGATGCTGTACAACAAAACAGATGTTTAGGAAGCCTTGGTCCTCAGGAACTGCCCGCCCAGTCGCCCGATTTGACACTAGTAGATTCGTGTTTGTGTTACAGAACCGACGACTCTAGATGACTTCAAACACCACATCGAAGCAGCCCTAAAACTTCGATGGTTTCTAGCTCCCTAAAGAAATTTTGTACAAAGTGATCTGTACACAGCTGATTTGAGTACTTCAGCAACATGATAAAATATTATGTTCTACTTAAAAAATTATAAATCATTGCTCTTGAAAATTACTTACTAGCGTGTGTTTGTAACTCCGCAGAAACAGTGACGTTTCTTATGTTTACCTACCCAAATAATTTTTCTTTTCATATATTATTTATAACTTCCAGAGAAAAAACATGCGCGCGCACACACACACACACACACACACACACATACATACACGTGGGCATACACACACACACAGCGTGTCCTTCCTAACAGTCATCAGGCTCTGGTGTTTCGGCAGATATCTGCAGTTGTGTAGCCAGGGTCCGCCCAAACAATTATGGCTCATCGGGTCTTTCACGCGAAGTCCATTGTCAACAGAAAGCGTGGGTTTGTTTCCCGTTACGAACAAAATTATTTGTAAAAGGAGAAGTTTAAGTGCCCATTCGATAGAGCGGTCCCAAATTAGTCCTGCGCGGTATTTATTATGTCGATTTGTATTAACACGGACAGTAAAATACGAAGAAGCCCACCCAGTTAGCCGTGCGGTCTAACGCACGTTTTTCCGGAGTGGGAAGGAGCACCTGGTCACCGGCACGAATCCGCCTGGCGGACTTGTGTCGAGGTCCGATGAGCCAGCCAGTCTGTGGATGGTTTTTGGCGGTTTTCCATCTGCCTCGGCGAATGCGAGCTGGTTCCCCTTATTCCACCTCAGTTACACTATGTCGGCGATTGCTGCGCAAACAACTTCTCCACGTACGCGTACACCACCATTACCACGCAAACATAGGGGCTATACTCGTCTGGTGTGAGACATTCTCTGGGAGGGGGGGGGGGGGGGGGGTATGTGGGTCCACTGGTGGGAGCCGAACCACACAATAACCCTGAAAGAGTGGTTCGGTGTGGGGCGGCGGAGGAGTGGACTGCGGTAGTCGTCGTGGGGTTGTGGACCACTACGGCTGCGGCAGGGACGGAGCCTCTGCGTCGTTTCTAGGTCCCGGGTTAACATACAATACAATACTACACAAAATAGGAAGAATAGCCGGCACCCCAGCGCCGATAACACCGCCCCGATCCACGCTGACTGCTACCGCCATGCAGAATCGTTCCTCTGTATCGCAAGAGTATCGAAACTATTCTTCGATTCCGTTTGTGGGTGTAAAATTAAAAGTGAGGTAGAATTCCATTGCGAGAAGGGATGAAATCACCTGTACTTGGCCCCAGCCACGGAGCAGGTGAGCCTCCAAACACTACTAACTTTAAAAAAGCTGCGCTCTACAGCAGCTGATTTTTTAATAATTTTTAACCAAAGCTACAAGGTGAGATATACTGGTTTAAAGAGATACTCAAGCTACACAGAATCACCTAAGTCTCGCACATTGTCATGAAGTATATTTTCATTGCGCGCCTCATACTTTGCCAGGACACGAAAACCAACTACACTTGAAGTATGCACTGCCGATATTGTCTTTCGATATAAAGCGATTAGTTTTTGGTGAAATGCAGACCCGTCATATCTGGGAAGATCTAATCAAATCACTGAATGGGAAATTGTCTGAGAGACGGCACCATGAGATCAAAAGTGAGAAACGGGGATTTCTACCAGATTAGAGCCACCATCTCTCACTTCATTTTACATCAAGTCTAATAATCGTATATTTTTGTCAAAGTATTAAAGTGGTTAGGAATTCCCCATGTCTGTTGCCTAACAAGAGCTACTAATGAACGGTAGTATTCGAAGCTTAACTTCGGCTGAAGATCAGATATCGAACAATGATTTACACTTAACACTAGCGAACTTGGCAATCCTTCGTAACTGCTAGATGTATGTAGGAACTCGATATACGTCCTAATCTGGGATGTCTATGCCAGTTGTGTCAGAACGCATATTTCGGGTTCTCGTTGAAACTTCGTCCACTTTCAAGCTATGGAACTCGAAATTATAATACAGCAAATCATTATGAATGAAAAATACTATTTTGTATTCATTTTTGGTTTTTATTGTTTTTAAGGTTTCCTTTTTAAATTTTTTGTACACAGTACAATACTTTTAAAGTTGATAATATAACAATTCTTTTGATACTCTGTGGGAAGAGTATAAACTGGTTTTCGTATCTACCAGTACATGAAAGGGCAACATACAACAAGCTGGCCATGCGAGAGGTATGTCTAATTGTTGAAATGCCCGACTGTGAGGAAGAAAACAAAACAGTACATTCTCACAGCGTATATGTAATTGAGTACCCAGTTGTTGGTTAAAACTATATACACCCTATGTCTTAATAATATATAGATTTAGCTTTAGGTGTACTGTATGGTAAGAGTTAGTGAAACGGCAACATACAATTGAGTCTAGTAAAAACACTCCGATCTTATATTAATTCCAACGTATTTAAATGTCCGACCTTGAGCCTCCTTTACTGTTACTTCAAACGAAACCTTTATTCGCTTAAATTGAATGGATAAATAGGATGGGATCATTGGTACACAGGGTATGAGACAGACCTCTCTAGCACTTGAGTCTTCGAGAATAGTAGCTTCTGTGATATTATTCTGCATAGTTTTAATCTGCAAATGGACAGCATTACAATGTTTCTGGTGATTCAGACTGTCTAGTAATATTCTAACAGTAGGTCGATAAGCCGCATACATAACTTTCCTAATATAAAAGTTTCTGATAAAAATGGACAAAACAGCACACTGTTGTGTGTACAATTTTTGTCTAATATTATATATACGGAGAAACGGATAGGGTTCCCAACCGTCAGATTTTAGACCGGACAGTCTAGTTTTTAAATAAAAATTATGGTGTTTGGTGGAACATCCCTACCGGACGTCGAAAGTCCTGTTTTAGGGCTTAGGCTAAATTCATATTTACTGATCTCACCTTTTAAAATTTTTTTACGGAAACCAAATAATGAAAACGGAGTCAGTTAAACTTTTCCATTTAATTATTCTTTGGTTTCAATATTTTTTATCAGATTGTGTTACAAGTTGGGAGCATCGTGAATTTGTCACAGCAAATTTCAGCGTATTTTAATATAAGCTGGTGCGTTCATTTGTTCGACAAACTGCGTCAAAGAGGCTTTGTTGTATTTTTATTACACCGCCGTGTCCGTCAAGTCATTTGAAGAACGCTCCACTAAGAACGAACTAGAAAAGACGGATCAATAATAGCTTGTATTTTCTTATGACAGCTGCATGACACTTCCACGTGAACTTGAAGCAAGGTTACAATATCAGTTTATGTCTATTTGTTTTTCTACTCGGTTGTATCATGTAGCGGCAAAAAACAACAAACAAAACAAGCCGTGACAATGTTGCATTTTCATTTTTATATCGGTGCTTGCAATGAAGACCTACTACTTTTAAAAGAACTACTGCTGTCGAACAAATGAACGCGCGAAGTATACCCACTGTTGCGCGCGGCTGATTGATGTAGTGCAGTATTTTTCCGTGGGTGTATTTGGTAAACCGCATACGGCATGCGTTTAGTTTAGAACTGAAAGGTTTAAGAACGGCACTGTAGTGACTGAATGTTACGAGTACGTGTATAACATCGTATTACATTGAGCTTCTCAAATATAGCAAGCTAAAAAACAGCACCGTGCGTTGGCGTTTATCTGGTAATAAATATGCAACCAGTCGCTTTTTTACGATTTATTCAACCATAAACATGTTTACGAGCCACTGCAGGGTCATCTTCAGAGGGAGGTGTTACAGGAACGTTGTGTCGTGGACCAAGTGTAGGTAGTCTACGCACACGTCATGTAATTCGCGTAAATAACGGGATACTTATTTGCGAATGGGATGATGCTGCCCGATAGCGACCCAGATGGTGTCCACAGGATTTACATCAGACGAATTTGGTGGCCGAAACATCAACGTGAGTTCGTTACAGTGCTCCTCAAACCACTGTGGCATGGTTCTGGCTCCGAGACACGAACGTTTATTCTTGTGAAAGAAATCGCTGTCGGGAAAGACACCAAGCATGAAGGGATGCAGGTGGTTCGCAGCTGTCAGCGTGTCTCCGATTACCATCACAGGTGCCATGCAAGCGCAGGAGAATGTCTCCAAAGTCTAATACTGCTGCTACCAGTCTGTGCTCATGTCGCGCAGCACGTTTCGAGTTGCCGTTCACCTCAGTGACGGCGTCTATAGCGACGACCATCGACCTAGTATAGCAAAAATGTGATTCACCACTAAGAGCCGACACGTTTCCATTAATCGACGGTCGAATCCCGACGGCCTGTGCCCACTGTAATCGTAATTGACTATGTAGTTTGATCAACATGTGAATACGTAGGGATGGTCTGCTGTGGAGCTCTACGTTCAACAATGTACGATGAACGGTGTGCTCCGAAACACTTCTGCGTGCACCAGCATTGTGCTCTTTTGCCAGAAATTCCACAGATCACCATCCTACTTTACAAAGCAGACAAGCCTCCAAACACCACATTCGGTGAAGAGTCGTGGACGTCCAACCACTTAGCGCTTAGTAGTAGTTTCACTCTCATTCTGCCTCTTTCCGTAGATGCTCATGGCAGTAGCATGTGAACATTCGACCAGTTTCGCCGTTTTCGAGATACTAGCTCACAGGTTCTGCGTAATAATAATCTGCCTTTTGTCAAAGTAGCTTATCTCAATGTATCTCCACATTTGCAGCCCATGTCTTCGCTAGGGTGATCCCCGGTCCTTGTCTGCTCCTCTTACATACTTTCGTTACCGCCTCAACGCCACCAGGCGGCACCCAACGACGCGGTGGACAGCGGTCATAACGGTTTGGCTTATCAGTGTATGTTGCTGAGGAAAATTTGCCGACTCACCAAAGATTACCAACTAACATCCCTTATTGGTACTCTCTTTGCAGAACAGTCTCTCTCCATGGTAAGAAGAGCAGATGACACATACAAAAGAATGGCTTACCTCAAGGCAGTGTACTCGCCCCTCTGCTCTTTAATGTTTACACTAATGACCAGCCCATAATGGAAAATTCCAGGCTTTTCATCTATACTAACGGTACTGCAGTGGCTGCTCAAGGAAAGACGTTTGAAGAAGCAGAGGAAAAGTTGACTTCTGCGCTAGATACGCTTGGCTCCTACTACAAAGCTAATCATCGAAAGCCAAATCCCAACAAGACTCAGGTGTGCGCATTTCACTTGAAGAATAGAGAAGCTCGACGGGAACTGGACGTTACATGGCAAGGCAAACAACTGGAACATTGTTCAACACCAGTATATCTGGGTGTTACCCTTGACCGAACTCTGTCCTTCAAGAAACATCGCCATAGCACCAGGCTGAAAGTTAGTTCACGGAATAACATCTTGAGGAAGCATACATCCACCGCCTGGGGAGCAAGTCCTCCCGTCCTGAGAATTTAGGCTCTTGCTTTGTGTGTGTCTGCTGCAGAGTATGCTTCACCTGTGTGGAGTGCATTCACTCACACCAAACAGGTTGATATTACAATGAATGAGTCCGTCCGTATCTTGTCGGGATGTATGAGGCCAACTCCAGTCGATAAAATCTAACCGATTGTTGGAATAGCTGCCCCCACTATTAGAAGGGCTGTTGCTGCTGATGCAGAGAGGGCTAAGCAAACTTGTAATCCCCGACATCCACTGCATGACCATCAGGCTGCAGTCCATCGACTGAAGTCGAGAAAGAGCTTCATCGCCAGGACTCAACCACTAGAGGGAACACCAGAGTCTAACCTCATCACCAGGTGGAAGACCAAACTACCACCTGATATCCCTGTAAAGGAAGAGCTAGCTCCAGGAAATGACTTGCCATATCCTATTTGGAGATCGCTCAATCGTCGTAGGGTGGGCGTTCTTCTTTGCAAGATCAACATACGAAAATGGGACCCTCTTCCAGCTGATGGAGATACATGCTGCGAGTGCGGAACAACACAAGACCCGGTCCACCTGCTAATTTGTCTTCAACATCAACAACCCTGCATAACACAGGACCTGATCGAGGGAAACAACAAGGCCATGGAAGCTGTTACCTTCTGGAAATGCTGACTGGACATGGAAATGAATGAATGAGTGTATGTACGTAATTAGCTTTCCTCTACTACCACCACCTCACTTCGAAATAAAGAACGCGACATGAAAAAACTCGTATACATAAGGATTTCCGACCTACTTGTTTAGTTCTAAAAACGTCGACTCAGCCACTATTAAAATGTTTTTGTCTCCCCTTCACTTTTCCCTTCCTCTCGCAATTTGATAACCCACTAATAAACCCTAAATGCGAACGGAGCAGAATCACACAAGAAATCAATGTTTCAACTTTTCTTGGCGACCTCGTTATAAAATGTGATTGGAAAACTGTTGTGCAGCTTGCCAAAGTTTGAGCTCAGCATGATAGTATTAATCCGCGCCTCATTAAGTTCACATTTCACAAAGACTGTTGTTTTTAGCAAGAAAATAGTAATTTTTTCCCCGTAAAAGTGAAGCCATTCGCTGTAGAAATCTGATTATCGTTTCAATTCATAACAAATTTGTGTGACAATTATTAATTTTATTAAGCCTTATAGGTAAGTGCTACTTAGCACTAATCAGACAAGCTGGCATTTAACATCCTCAATAGGCGCTTTGTGTCTCAGACTCTAATGCTATTAAAAGATTCCCTCATTTCTTCTTTTCGGATCATACTCTTTGTATTTTTCATTCTTTTCGTCAGTGGATTCATAAGTAAGATAAATAACTTCTCTGAAAGTACAGCTACGTGCTGGTCATTCAAATAACTCGATTTTTATCTTTTTTACCTTAATAAAGGACAATATTTGTAAGTATAGCCCAATTACATACACGCTTTTTGTTCAGAAATTCATATTAAACTATGGATCATCAGTCAGACATACTTTTAATCACTAGAAAGGTGGACAAATCTTTTTATGGGTGCATACTGTGCTCCTTTCGGTGCAAATGTAAGGATAATTTGTGGATATAGGAGACTCTTTTTGATCCAATCGATATATTTATGAATACAACTATTTTAAAATAGTGTCCCAGTCCTCATATCAAATTTCATATAAGAGTAAATGTATTGTGAGACTGCTTATCGTGTGGCCAGTTTCTTAAGCAATTGTTTAGATAAAGGATGTATTATCCATACAGCACTTTTCTGTGAAATGGGTACTTTGTGTCTACGTATGGAACTGCTACAGGAAATTATTCCATATGACATTGTAATGTTGTTGCTTTAATTTGTTATGAAGGCGGTATTGATAGACAATGAAAGCTGTTTAAAAGCTGTGAGCTGTCTGGGGAAGTTAACCTTGCATTACTGCGCAACTGTTTCACCAGGTATCCAGTCTAGCTTACCAAATTCCCAACCAGACTAACATTAATTATAATCTTTTAATCGTCATACGACAACCGGTGATATATATATATATATATATATATATATATATATATATATATATATATATATATATATATATATATATATATAAAGAGAATTTAAATAAAAAGAAATAAATCAGTTTATATTTGGAAATTTATTTTAACATTGATCATTGAAATTTCAGCATATTAAACTTGATTCATAACTGAACTGGTGCCTTATTTAGGATTGTGAAAATGTGAGTTTGTAATCTTACAGGACACATCAAATATGGAGCCAAGACTGGGAGACTGCATACAACACTACATTCATAAAATAACACACGAAGAACGTTGAAACATATGCAAGAGGAAATTAACCACAACCAACCGATTCAATTCTCACCCAAAGAAGTTAAAGAAGTTACTTTCGTAGCGCAATCCTGTCCGTCATGTAATTACCACACACTTGTATACTAAATTCATACTAACTCTCTGTGAAATCTTCCCGAAAAGAATAGCTGAGGGCTACCTTGATGATTACACCACATGCTTCCCGTGGTCAACTTGGTTTACACAAAGAGTGTAACTCCACAATCATTTTGATAATTAAAATAAATTAGATCGAAAAACAATTTACAAAAGAAAAACCTCGAACTGGTTACTATCATCTTACTATTAACCTGATGGGTCAAACAATTGTATAAGCACGTGGTACTGGTCTCACAAAGTACACCCCACGTGGATTGAACATAAAGAAAAGTTGCTATATTGAAAAATATTGTCAAGACGAGACGTTATAATCTCACGCACATTCGCATTTAAGATTGATGATCTTAGTTAGAGTTACTGATCAACACGTGGTTTCACTTTACTCACAGAGTAGTGACAAAGCAACTACTGGAAGATATTCTGAACTTCACACTAGAAATACACTGCGTTGCAATTTAAGATAACATTAGATATTTTAGAGCTAAACCTGAAATAAAGATGATTAAATTTTCAGTTACTTAGCAGACACGCGCTTAGCCAGAGATCTTACCACTTCAGATGCTCGCCACCGACAGACTGACCTGAGCCCCTACCGAGCGTGCTTAACAGATACAAACGGAAGTGACCAGAGAGGCAGCTTCCTATACCAACATGACAAGGAACGGACAGGACCATACTAAGAATAGAAACCTCTCCGCTTTTAGAAAGCGTAGCTACCTGTTACGACGTTGGTCCTACTGTTCTCTAGCAGACAGGCTTGTCTGCTACCATCCAGCATGCAACTAGAAATACATTTGCTCATTCATCCTCTCACACAGAAGGGAAGGGGGATGACAGTATCTTATCATATACAGTATATAAAAGAATGCGGATGTAGGTTCCATGTGAGACTGTGTGACATGAATTACATATAAACTGTGTTTTAAAGTGTAGTAGTGTGACACATCGTTCTTGTTTATGTGTAAAAGTAATACGTTCCATTGCTCAGTCTCCTCCCAGATAGTCAGAAACACCACAGTAAATTTAGAAGAGGAATTTATGCCGTAAATGACAACACATTTAAGAAATTAACATGAAAGGAATCCAACAGAGACCTTTCAACATCAGTTGATGAAAGCTAAGCTACGTTTCTAGTGGTCTAAGCACTAAAATCAGGAAATAAGTTTAGAGCAAATATTGCTGCGCTCAAGCATTGGAGAAGATCTGTAACATGTGATTTTGATGCAATTCGTGATCAATGCATACACTTAAAAACTGTGAAGAACCAGTTTTACATATATCCTTATTTCCTGTACTGTACGTTACTCGTGATCAGAAAATAGCAATATTTCTGCTCTTGTCAGCGTAATAAGGAATAATAGTAGTGATCCGAGAACTGGACCCTCTGAACGTCAGAGTAATTTCTCCCCACTTGTTGATACAATCAGTCCCGAATCTTCATTTGTCGTTTGGTGTGCGTACTGTACACCCAGCATCTTTTTAGATAAATGGTACATCTGATGATTAAAAACATTTGTTTAAGTACATGCAATGATTCAGTAACAAATTATGGAACTGCGTAAATGTGACTAAGTGCTGGAACCAAAGGCATATGTGGGCAAAAATGTGGCACCCCAAGCTCCCGAGTGCAGTTTTCATGACTGCACTCATCAGTCAATGTTTGAATGATGCTGACCTACGCGAAGGATCACAATATTGAGGTCTCACTGCAACCAGGCCTTATGATTGCCTGCAAGGATGATCGGATATCAACGAATACTTCCCGGAACTGACATCTTTGAAGGAAGTTTTATCAATAAGTTGAGAAATAGTCCATTGCAAGGCGGTGGTCACAGAAATCTCAGGCACTTTAATCGCTTTGTGAGACAAAGTGATAAGAAGGATCACACAGAATCGACCTCTTGAAGACACTTGTTATCGAGATATACAGATAACTTGGCGCTTTAGGATAAACGCATTACGCACCTACTTTCGAAATGTAACCTTCGTTCTAGAACTGGTTGTTTAGTAAGACTATGTAGATAAGTGTAAGGTCGTTCACTATGAGCACAGTGAATGTGCATTTCCGTAATAACGGAATACACTACAACGAAAGCAGTTTAGTTGAATATATACAGGGTATTCGGAAATTCCCGTTACTAACTTGTAGAGTGGAGTGAGTACACAATATTCTGAACAGGAACCCAAGTTCGGAAATGTACTGTTTCCGTTCTACGACAGAGGTTTGACTCATCCCCTTCTGCTTGAGGAAATGAATTGGGTGTGACGCAGTACAATTATTAGGTAACAATTTGAAAGGAAATATAACGAAACATCCCTTCAGCACAGGGCCGGCCAAACGCTGCACAGTGTGCAGACGTGCGGAAGTGCTGCACATGTGCGCACGTGTGCGACAGAGAGCGACAGCGACATCTGTTATTAGACATGTGTCCTAAATGAACGGCGGCGGCTCCACTTCCCTGTTTATGTGGTACAAGCAAGAGCGCAACATACCCAGTCTCGTTACCGCTGGTAACCGTAACCTTAACAGAGAAGTACTGAGAAATGGCAGGTACTGTGAAAAAGAAAAGGGCAGGAGATCTATGTTCTCAGTCGTTTAAAAATGACTGGGCACTGCAATTCATTTTTGTAGCCGTTGGTGAATACTCACTATGTTTGCTGTGCCGCCGAATAATAGGCGGCCAGTGTAAGTTTTCAATTGAAAGACACTACAATACACATCACAGAGATGAGTGTAGTGTACTCAACAGTGAAGAACGGCAAGCAAAATTAAATGTCCTTCAGAAAATGGATGAGACGCACCAACTCGATTATCACTTCTCATGACCAGTGATAAACGTGTCTGGATTTATTCCTTTCATAATTAAAAATTATTGTTTACTAACTGTGCATTATTGCCTCATTCTGCTCCATGTTACATTATTATCAGGAAAGTTAGTCATTAAACCGATTGTTCCAATGTATACTTACATTTAGGGTTTTTTTTTAAATGTGTGAAGGGCTACGCTCAGCTGAAGTCGATAAAACATAACATTCATCTAATTTCGGTTATTAGCAGACTTCAGACGTAACTGATGAAAGATATAGCAATAATGGTACTGAAATAACAGGTGATTATAGAGAGGTCTGCGGTTATCATTCTGTTCAGAGGTCAGTGAGAAAGTAATTATGTGGGTGTAACTGAGGGCACCGAGAATTAGTTATAGGAAACCTTGCATTAGTTTAATGTTATTTGAAATCATGAATAAGGTTCGTTGGAAGTCGCTAAGTGCTCTCTTTCTTAAATACTGATTCAAAAACATTACTCGTATTTACGTGCCCGTCAGTCAAGCTGCCTTAATAAAAAAACCACGGCTATTAACTGTATTACTTGTCGTACTGGGTTAAACTGTTAACATAAAAGTAGATGTCTCAATGAGTAGACTGTGACAGTATTTTAAATGTTTAATACGCGAAATACCTTCCCACGGTTGGCTTGCAAGCTGTGGAAAGAGTACTAGAATGCGTCGGTACAGAGTATCCCACCAAGTGGATGAAGCGACATCTGTGCGTAGAAACATGCATGCACTACATGAACGCTGACGGCTGCGGCGTGCACACTGTGACCCGGAAGTTGCACATGTGCAGGAGCACCGCACGCGTGCAGAAATTCTGGCCGGCCCTGCTTTAGCACCTTATCACATTTTTTAGTGTTAACACTTAAAGCCGGCCGTTGTGGCCGAGCGGTTCTAGGCGCTTCAGTCCGGAACCGCGCTGCTGCGACGGTCGCAGGTTCGAATCCTGCCTCGTGCATGGATGTGTGTGATGTCCTTAGGTTAGTCAGGTTTAAGTAGTTCTAAATCTAGGGGACTGATGACCTCAGATGTTAAGTCCCATAGTTCTCAGAGCCATTTGAACCATTTAGCACTTAAACACTACGAGTTTACATTGTCCCGACACAAAAAAGAACCCAGCACACTGTACGTACGGAACAGTACTGATGCCTATAACATCGGCTTGATGAGGCGACTACCAAGGTTATTGCCGACATTGCACCTACGAAGTATGCTCTGCTACACACTCTCTATTCCATCTGGCGTCTCTTCAGTTTCTAGTGCAGCGGCCAATACTACTGCCAGCAGATCTTCCACTGCCTCTCCAGAAGGTGTGGAACCCATAAAGGCGTCATTTAGAAAGGGATTTTTCGAAATTTCGAACCTAACGGTGTAAAATAGGGAGTAAAGGTTTTTTTAAAAAAATGTCGCTATTAAGGCAATTTTGAAGCTAGACCTACGAAAATGAATATATGGTTTCTCCACCAGAAATAAAGAAATAGGTGCTTAAGCATTTTTGAAATTTCACCCTATAGGGGATGAAATACTGTCTAAAAGCTTTTTCTGAAAAGTATCATTGTTAATGAACTACTAAAATTGTTTTAAAGCTACATCTATGAACATTGGTATTTGACTTCTTGGTTACAAGTAGAAAGGTATTTGATTCAGTGTTTTTTGGAAATTGAGCCCCTAAGGGGATGAAATAGGGCATGAGATTTTTTTATGAAAATAATTTATTATGAAACCATTTTTAAAGATAAATCTATGAAAACTTAAATTTGGCTTCTCAGTTAGAAATTAAAAAATAAGTATTTCACTGTTTTTAGACATTCAAGCCCTATGGGGGTGAAACGGAGGATGAAGGTTTTTATAAAAAAAATCGATTAAATAAAAACAAAAAATACCTAAATGTCATACAGTCTATGAGAGCGAGGCAACGGGCGCTGAACTACTTGCATTAGAAACATTAGCAGCTAAAGCGTTCATAAAGAAACTTCGGTTTCAAAAAATTGCAGGTGCATCGTGTTTCTGCTGTGGAAATTTTAATCATTTCTGAATAAGTATCATTAAATCTTTTACCTTGTTATCGTATATATCAATAAACGGCTGAAACGATGACCCGGTCACCCAGTTCCATTTGAAAGTTGCCCATGTAACGGGTTCCAGGGGCAACAAAAATTTGATTTTCTCTATTTCATGTAACTATTCGGTTAATTTAGAATGCTAACATGAGCTTTTCATTATGAGACATAATGTTACGTCAAAAGTTCGCCACAATAAGACAGGTATTAACGTTAGAAACTGTGTATCTATCTAGAGAGAGCATAGCTCGCAGTGCCCAAATCACCCTAACTATATTCATATTGTATTAGCAAATTAGAGCACTTACGACTTCCAACAAACTTTACACATAACTTAAAACCTTTTCTAAATTTTGTCGCTGACACTCACCACAAAATAATAACAGGAAAAAAGTTTATTGCATGTCACATTTTCGCTGTTCATACAGTAAAACTTAGCGTCAGGCAAGGCGTTTTAATTTGTTACTTCTTTACTACCATTTTTATTCGCAACACATTTTCCAGGCAGTATCTAGCTATACCACTGAATGTACCTGCAAAATTATATCATTCTACAAGACATAGTTCAGGAATTACATCTTCATAAACATTGAAATGCGTGGAAAACTAGCTTCTCTTCAAACGGACTGCAAATTACACACACTACGAGGTGTGTGAGAAAAATAATGGGACTGATTTTTTATCTTCCAAAGTTTTTATTTTTTTCGGATAACAATATTGTTCCCTTCGGAGTAATTGCCTTCGGAAGCTATACACAGCCAAGTCGTCGTTCCCACTCTTGGTAGCAGCGTGAGAAGTTTCAATGGTAGGGCCTTCAACATGTCGGTCATATTTGTTTTGAATGACCTCCAGAGACGCAAAATGATGTGCTTTTAAGAGATTTTTCAATTTTGGGAAGAGGAGAAAGTCACATGGACTTAAATCAGGCTGTGCAACAACAGGAATGCCTTTTGAGGTCAAAAATTCCTTGATGGAAATGACCGTGCGAGATGGGGTGTTGTGATGCAGCATCCATTTGTCTGCAATGTCCGGTCTCCCGGTTTCACTCGATGCACACTTTTTCTGAGCCTTTCAAGGACACCTTTCTAAAACTCTTGGTAGACAGTTTGGCCTGGAGGAACAATCTCACAAGACCACGCGTACATTCGACGTTTTCGTCGGTTTTTGAAGTTGAAGGTCATCTCCAACGTGTTCGCGACCTTTCAAAAGTTATTTGTGCCACCGAAAAATTTGTGCTCTTGATAAGGAATTTTCCCATAGCTCTGTTTTAACTTTTCAAAGGTTTTCGCAGAGACACCAAGTTCAACACAGAACGTGGCGGTATGAAGTTGCTGTAAATTCCTCTGTTCCATTTCCATAACACACAACAAAAATACAGCTTCGCTGACAGCGCTCTAAAAAATCACGTGACGGTTGTACGGAGCTGAAACTCGGACCAAGCATCCGTAAGGGATGAACACACTGATCTACACAAGTAGAACAACTCAGAGCTGCCAGGTCACTCGCAGTGTTGCCAGTCTCATTCCTATTCGACACACCTCTTATAAAATCCGACGTTAATAAAACTAACATAATTAGGGCTTTGCATCTTCAGCCACAAAGATTTTACATCCTTACCTTCAAATATTTAACACATTAACGCATTTGGAAATTAATCAGACGTTTCAAGCAGTTTTATACATGAGAGTTCGATTTATTAAAAAATCAGGTTTCTGGCGCCATTATCCGCTTCCCCTGCACTGTCCATTGTCTGAACATTTATGAATTAAATCCTTGTAGCATTTACGAAATAGTTTTCTCACGGAACAGTTCGTCTGCCGGCGTTGATGCGTAGTCATTTTCTCGATTCACAGACCATGTAGTCCGCAGCTCATGGTCTAGTGGCTAGTGTTGCTGCCTCTGGATCACGGGGTCCCGGGTTCGATTCCCGGCCGGGTTGGGGATTTTCTCTGCCCGGGGACTGGGTATTGTCCCCATCATTTCATCATCATCATCGTCATTTGTGACAGTTGCTAGAGTGGATTGAGTTAAACATTGGACTGTGTAAAAATTGGGACCCTGTACGGGCGGTGACGACTGCGCAGTCGAGCGCTCCACAAGCCAAACATCATCATCATCACAAACGATGTAGCCTACTATGGCACACACGACATTCAAATGGTTTTGCTCCACCATATCAAACAAGCTATCGCCAAAACTCTGAAGCCTCTTTTCTGTGACAATACTAAAATATTTCACATTGCCCTTAAAAGAAGTCTCTTACATCTCGTTAACACACTAACGAATTTTGCTCTTCTTATCACAATCACCAATGATCTTCTCGAAACTTGTCAATATACAGGATTAAAAAAAGCAGACTGAACAAACATTTCTGATCTTCTCTGCGTTGACTAATCTCGTAATCGTTTCAGCAAGCGGGGCTTTGTCCCTCCCCATTATTTTTCACCAAAAAGTAACGTATCCCACTGCACAGTGAGTTAAGCCTTTTAACACCTACCAGCATTGGTACCTGTTTTCCAATTGTTTTCGTATTATCTGTGTCGCTGATACCGTGTGGAGTGTGACGTGGCCTCTCAACAGACTCCCTGACAACCACGAAGTGCTTAGCAGTCGAAAACATTCAATATGTTCTAGCTCTATCACATTGCAACTGATTTAAAACTAATTAGCATCACCTCCCTCTGTCTCAGCACGGACAGAACGTTTCTAAAGTGCTAAAAGTATACTCTTTACGAAACCTGTAATTTTTATCTCACGTTTATTAATCATAAACTCATCGTAAATGCCAGGACAGACCAAGGGCTTATCGCAGCAGATACCAATTTATAATTGTGCAACCACTACCACCGAAATTTCAGCTTCATATTACTACATTAATAAATGATATTTATGACATTAAAATCACTGAAAATGCATTTTTTGAATACTGATGAGTTATACTGATTTTTTGTTATTGTCTTAAAGTTCAACACTCTACAAAACCCAAGAAAATCAGTTTCATTAAAACAGTTTTCCATCGCTGACCTGTGTAATAAGAAATGTGTTAATAACAGACGTATGAAAAATTACTACAGTTCATATAATCATCTGTTGAATTAATCAATGTGTCAGAATACTACTACTAATAATAATAATAGTAGTAATAATAATAATGACAACAAATGTTAAAAGCAGTGATGACAGCATCACAATATCTAAGCTGTATGGGATGGTATGTTCTTTCACACGAAACCTAGACCTTGAAAAGAACCAGCAGTCCACGTATTTCCAGTTTGGATAACTACAGATTCTTACTACTAGACAGTTTGATGTTTAGTTGCCCTGTAAAAAAAAAAAAAAAAAAAAAAAGGCCGGCCGGAGTGGCCGTGCTGTTCTAGTCGCTACAGTCTGGAACCGAGCGACCGCTACGGTCGCAGGTTCGAATCCTGCCTCGGGCATGGATATGTGTGATGTCCTTAGGTTAGTTAGGTTTAATTAGTTCAAAGTTCTAGGCGACTGATGACCTCAGAAGTTAAGTCGCATAGTGCTCAGAGCCATTTTAACCAATTGATTTGAACACTTTGATGGTCAGATACAGAGAGGACACAAATTCTCTAATCTGAAATTTTGAATCGGTGAAACACTGACGGAACTATATGTGATTACTTCTTGAGGCACTACGGAGAACTTGGTCACTGCACACGACCTGTTGATCAGAAACTCCATGCTAACATTTTTCTTATCTCCGTACCAGCCATATCGCTCTGATGAAACTTCCTTCCATCACTAAGACACGATACGATTCTCCCACCCTCTCGAACAACGCATTAGTATGTCATAGCGACCTCGGCTACAGAGCCGAAAGTATTAAGTAAATTTACAATCTGAAATTTCTGTATCTGAATTTGTATAATCGATAAATATAAAATGTATCATTGTTAAATATAAGCAGCGTTCAAAAAGAAACGAACCGGAGGTATAATTACAGAAACCAGTACCTGTATGTTAGAAGTATTGACCCTGGTTGTTGAGGCACTTGTCCCACTGTAACTCAAGGCGGTGAATGGCTGTCTTATAAAATTCCCGGGGCTGCGATATTAACCAATTCCGCAAGTACAGCTGTACGTTGTCGTCCGAAGTCCCTTTTTAAGGGGGCCAAAAATGGCGAAATCATATGGAGAGAGGTCCGGACTGTATGGAGGGTGGCCGAGAACCTCCAATTTGAATTTTTGCGGGAGTGCCTCGACTGTGTTGGCCGTATGAGGCTTTCCATTGTCGTGGAGCAGAATGACCCCACAGGTGAGATTGCCTGGTCGTTTTGATTTGATTGCTTGGCGAAGGGGTGAGATTGCCTGGTCGTTTTGATTTGATCGCTTGGCGAAGGGTGGTCAAGGTTTGCGAGTAACGCTGGGCACTCACTGTTGTCCCGTGCTGCCGGCAGTGAATCAGAAGGGGGCCATCTTGGTCAAAGAAGAACGTCAGCATAACCTTTCCTGCACTCGTATGGATGACGACGTCCAGCTGTACGTGCGGAACTGGCTAACATCGCAGCCCCGGCAATTTTATGAGACAGCCACTCACCGCCTTGTGTCACAGTGGGACAAGTGTCTCAACAGCCAGTGTCAATACTGCTAACATACAGGTACTGGTTTCTGTAATTATACCTCCGACTCGTTTCTTTTTGAACGCCTCTTATACTGTTCTTGATACTGTCTGTCGACAGTTTTTCGCTTTCTGTTATTTTTACACATGTGGTCTTCAGTCAGAATGTTTTTAACTTTAATCGAAAACTTTTGGTACATGACATCCAAAATGTCGTCAAACTTGAAGCCCCAGTTGCCACGGAGAGAGACCGTGATCAACACTAACGTATCGCAGAATTTCTGCCTTGACGTTATTCTGGAAACAGGAGCTGCGAATCAGACGTGAATTTCTGAGAAAACAGTCGGCATATGTCGCACTGTATTATTCCCAACAGTCTGTTTATGTTTTGGTACCGGCGGCGGAAGAGGAAGGCATAACACTACTGGCGACGTAGTGCTTTTGTTTCTGACAATGGCAATAGAAAGACAGTGTAATGTAAATAGAGAGTGTTCTAAGTAACACTCCCGAAACCTGTCGCCCTTTTGCGTCTGTTAATACCGAGAAAGCCTGCGTCACATTCGCGAGAGTGTACCTCAGACACGCCATCAAGCTTTATCAGTTCCAAAACATAATTTTCGGGACTGTTCAGCGGACACCTGCAGCAGCTAACTGCGTGACGTCAAACTGCTGATCAGGTGTGCATGTTTTTCGTAAACAAGGTGTCCCGCACACAATAGAACTGTTGGCATAGGTGCTGACAGTTGACTTTGTCCCCTCTTCGCGTCTACGAAATATATTACAACCACACGCTAATATTCTAAAGCTGAGCGCTATACAAGGAGCACGTACGTGATTTCTCGTTTACCTTTTGTTCACTGGGACTGTTAAGGATGATCCATCTGTCAGAAAGTTAACCCAATCGGCCTAAAGGTCTTATTGAAGAGAAATTGACTCTTTACCTTCATCAACAGTATAAACAGCTCCGTACTACGAGGACGTGCAGGAAAGCAATGCCTCCTATTTTGTAATGTGATAACTGTCAAGGCTTTTGAGTGAATCAAACGTTATTGATATTCTACACCTTTATTCTTCAAGCCTGTATATTTGCACCCCTCTGCCGCTAGAGGGCTCCGGATTGTAGCGTGTGTAATCGAGTTTCGAATTCAAAGACAGCCCACACATGGAGCACTGTCCCCTTCAGCATTACAATGCCAGGACACACACGAGCGCTGCGACATCTGCAACAATCCGACGCCTTGGATTCACTGCTATCGATCATCCCCTATACAGTCTCGACATGGCCCCATCCTATTTTCACCTGCTCTAAAAGTGTAAAGGAAAAGTTGGAATTCTGAGAGAGCAATTTTGGAAGAATGTGTGGAGTGTTCAAAGACCTAATCTACCAACCTTACTTTACTTTGACAGTGATGAAACGGTACTAGCACAGGTGAGGTTGTGGCTCTGTAACAAACTCAAACATTCTACATCTACATCTACATCCATACTCCGCAAGCCACCTGACGGTGTGTGGCGGAGGGTACCTTGAGTACCTCTATCGGTTCTCCCTTCTATTCCAGTCTCGTATTGTTCGTGGAAAGAAGGATTGTCGGTATGCTTCTGTGTGGGCTCTAATCTCTCTGATTTTATCCCCATGGTCTCTTCGCGATATATACGTAGGAGGGAACAATATACTGCTTGACTCTTCGGTGAAGGTATGTTCTCGAAACTTTAACAAAAGCCCGTACCGAGCTACTGAGCGTCTCTCCTGCAGAGTCTTCCACTGGAGTTTATCTATCATCTCCGTAACGCTTTCGCGATTACTAAATGATCCTGTAACGAAGCGCGCCGCTCTCCGTTGGACCTTCTCATCTCCTCCATCAACCCTATTTGGTACGGATCCCACACTGCTCAGCAGTATTCAAGTAGTGGGCGAACAAGCGTACTGTAACCTACTTCCTTTGTTTTCGGATTGCATTTTCTTAGGATTCTTCCAATGAATCTCAGTCTGGCATCTGCTTTACTGACGATCAACTTTATATGATCATTCCATTTTAAATCACTCCTAATGCGTACTCGCAGATAATTTATGGAATTAACTGCTTCCAGTTGCTGACCTGCTATTTTGTAGCTAAATGATAAGGGATCTATGTTTCTATGTATTTGCAGCACATTACACTTGTGTACATTGAGATTCAATTGCCATTCCCTGCACCATGCGTCAATTCGCTGCAGATCCTCCTGCATTTCAGTACAATTTTCCACTGTTACAACCACTCGATACACCGCAGCATCATCTGCAAAAAGCCTCAGTCAACTTCCGATGTCATCCACAAGGTCATTTATGTATATTGTGAATAGCAACGGTCCTACGACACTCCCCTGCGGCACACCTGAAATCACTCTTGCTTCGGAAGACTTCTCTCCATTGAGAATGAGATGCTGCGTTCTGTTATCTAGGAACTCTTCAATTCAATCACACAGTTGGTCTGATAGTCCATATGTTCTTACTTTGTTCATTAAACGACTGTGGGGAACTGTATCGAACGCCTTGCGGAAGTCAAGAAACACGGCATCTACGTGTGAACACGTGTCTATGGCCCTCTGAGTCTCGTGGACGAATAGCGCGAGCTGGGTTTCACACGACTGTCTTTTTCGAAACCCATGCTGATTCCTACAGAGTAGATTCCTAGTCTCCAGAAAAGTCATTATACTCGAACATAATACGTGTTCCAAAATTCTACAACTGATCGATGTTTAGAGATATAGTTCTGCACATGTGTTCGACGTCCCTTCTTGAAATCCTTTGGAACGCTACGGTACACCGCTGCAAGAAGGGGGGCAAGTTCCTTCGCGTACTCTGTGTAAAATCGAACTGGTATCCCATCAGGTCCAGCGGCCTTTCCTCTTTTGACGATTTTAATTGTTTCTTTATCCCTCTGTCGTCTATTTCGATATCTACCATTTTGTCATCTGTGCGACAATCTAGAAAAGGAACTACAGTGCAGTCTTCCTCTGTGAAACAGCTTTGGAAAAAGACATGTAGTATTTCGGCCTTTAGTCTGTCATCCTCTGTTTCAGTACCATTTTGGTCACAGAGTGACGGTATCCACAAGCAGGTCTCTAGTTTGGAGAAATGGACTCGTCGCTACCTTGACCTCGTTCAGAAATAAATATTTTGAAACGGGGAGTAAAGATTATCTTACTAACGTCTTTTTTTTTAAAAAAAAGGCTTCAAGAATTTTCACACTAAAAATTCGGAGGCATTAATTTTCAGTGCGCTTTCATAGATCATAAATTTTTATGTTATGGAGTGCAAGGAATACATGCTTCACTGATTTGAATCGAGAGGTACATTATTAAATAAGAATGAAAGAAACATAGTCACAACCTTCTACACAAATTTCCCTGTGTTCAACTGAAGTAAGTCCACTCGCCCGCATAGCCCGAACAGACGAGGGCCGGTGTGCTGGCTAAGCTGGATGTGGTTTTTAGGTGGTTCCCCACTTCCGAGTAGGTGAATACTGGGCTGGTATCCATATCCCTCCTCTGTTACAGGATGCGAAAACGCTTCGAAAATGTTCTCTACTTTCACATGGGATAACACTGGACGCAGACAGATGAGGTACAAATACGTGGGCAGCGGGGGAAGAGATGGCGACACCGAGAGGCCACCCCGTATTACTGACATTGCCAGACCCAAACGTGCTGACCCCGTAGAAATACTGGATAAGGATGATGGTAAAGATGAAGAAGAAGAAACTAATATAAGTGCAAGACTGTTAGTGGGACGGAACCTGTAAAATGAGAACGAATTCGTTACAGAAATAATTTCTTTGGTAGTTATCGGGTACAAAGAGGAAAAGATGGGAATCTGAGAGAGCAATTTTGGATGACTATAGGGAGTGTGCAAATACCTAATCAACCAAGCTCCTTGATAGCTGCTTTTGTCGAGCTACCGCTTGTGCATTGCGTTGCTGCAGCACATTTATCCTTCTTTTTTGTTCTGCTGCTGCTGTTGCTGCTGCGCTTCATTTAAGTAAAACTTAAGGAAAGCAGTTACTATGGAAAAAAAAAGTTGTGATGCTCAGCGGTTTTTTTTAACACGTCAGAGGCATTACAAAATTGGCACCTCCAGTGGGACTGTGAATCTTATAGCTTTGGGCGCAGGACCCACGCCCCCCGCTTTAGTATTCAGTACCAACCGAAAAGAGAAGAAATAGCCATTAAAATGCCAACAGCTTAAGTAAATCCATTTACAAAGCTAGGAGGAAAATTCTGTCGAAATTACCTACTGGTACTCAGGAAGTTCATGTTGTGATGAACACATTAACTGTGAAAAGTGCAGATGGTGCGAATTTGTTATTACATACTGATACTGATAAAGACATTTTACTATTGTGTGTAGCTGAAAACCTTACTGTACGTAATAAATATGACAGTATACACTGAAGCGCAATAGAGACTGGAATAGGCATGCGTATTCAAATACAGAGATACACTACTGGCCATTAAAATTGCTACACCACGAAGATGACGTGCTACAGACGCGAAATTTAGCCTACAGGAAGAAGATACTGCGATATGCAAATGATTAGCTTTTCAGACCATTCACCCAAGGGTGGCGCCGGCGCCGGCGGCAACACCTACAACATGCTGACATGAGGAAAGTTTCCAGCCGATTTCTCATACACAAACGGCATTTGACCGGCGTTGCCTGGTGAAACGTTGTTGTGATGCCTCGTGTAAGGAGGAGAAATGCGTACCATCGCGTTTCCGACTTTGATAAAGGTCGGATTGTAGCCTATCGCAGTTGCGGTTTATCGTATCGCGACATTGCTGCTCGCGTTGGTCGGGATCCAATGTCTGTTATCAGAATATGGAATCGGTGGGTTCAGGAGGGTAATACGGAACGCCGTGCTGGATCCCAACAGCCTCGTATCACTAGCATTCGAGATGAGAGGCATCCTATCCGAATGGCTGTAACGGATCGTGCAGCCACGTTTCGACCCTGAGTCAACAGATGAGGACGTTTGCAAGACAACAACCATCTGCACGAACAGTTCGACGACGTTTGCAGCAGCATGGACTATCACGAATGGCAAAAATCATTTTTTCGGATGAATCCAAGTCCTGTTTACAGCATCGTGATGGTCGCATCCGTGTTTCGCGTTATCGCGGTGAACGCACATTGGAAGCGTGTATTCGTCATCGCCATACTGTCGTATCACTCGGCGTGATGGTATGGGGTGCCATTGGTTACACGTCCCGGTCACCTCTTGTTCGCTTTGACGGCACTTTGTACAGTGGACGTTACATTTCAGATGTGTTACCACCCGTCGCTCTACCCTTCATTCGATCCCTGCGAAACCCTACATTTCAGCGGAATAATCCCTACCCCCATGAACCATGGACCTTGCCGTTGGTGGGGAGGCTTGCGTGTCTCAGCGATACAGATGGCCGTACCGTAGGTGCAACCACAACGGAGGGGTATCTGTTGAGAGGTCAGACAAACGTGTGGTTCCTGAAGAGGGGCAGCAGCCTTTTCAGTAGTTGCAGGGGCAACAGTCTGGACGATTGACTGATCTGGCCTTGTAACACTAACCAAAACGGATTTGCTGTGCTGGTACTGCGAACGGCTGAAAGCAAGGGGAAACTACAGCCGTAATTTTTCCCGAGGGCATGCAGCTTTACTGTATGGTTAAATGATGATGGCGTCCTCTTGGGTAAAATATTCCGGAGGTAAAATAGTCCCCCATTCGTATCTCCGGGAGGGGACTACTCAAGAGGACGTCGTTATCAAGAGAAAGAAAACTGGCGTTCTACGGATCGGAGTGTGGAATGTCAGATCCCTTAATCGGGCAGGTAGGTTAGAAAATTTAAAAAGGAAAATAGATAGGTTGAAGTTAGATATAGTGGGAATTAGTGAAGTTCGGTGACAGGACGAACAAGACTTTTGGTCAGGTGAGTATAGGGTTATAAATACAAAATCAAATAGGGGTAATGCAGGAGTAGGTTTAATAATGAATAAAAAAAATAGGAGTTCGGGTAAGCTACTACAAACAGCATAGTGAACGCATTATTGTGGCCAAGATAGACACGAAACCCATGCCTACTAAAAGTAGTACAAGTCTATATGCCAACTGGCTCTGCGGATGAAGAAGAAATTGATGAAATGTATGATGAGATAAAAGAAATTATTCAGGTAGTGAAGGAGACGAAAATTTGATAATCATGGGTGACTGGGATTCGAGAGTAGGAAAAGGGAGAGAAGAAAACATAGTGGGTGAATATGGATTGGGGGAGAGAAATGAAAGAGGAAGCCGTCTGGTAGAATTTTGCACACAGCATAGCTTAATCATAGCTAACACTTGGTTCAAGAATCATAAAAGAAGGTTGTATGCATGGAAGAATCCTGGAGATACTAGAAGGTATCAGATAGATTATATAATGGTAAGAGAGAGATTTAGGAACCAGCTTTTAAATTGTAAGACATTTCCAGGGGCAGATGTGGACTCTGAGCACAATCTATTGGTTATGGACTGTAGATTAAAACTGAAGAAACTGCAAAAAGGTGGGAATTTAAGGAGATGGGACCTGGATAAACTAACTAAACCAGAGGTTGTACAGAGTTTCAGGGAGAGCATAAGGGAACAATTGACAGGAATGGGGGAAAGAAATACAGTAGAAGAAGAATGGGTAGCTCTGAGGGATGAGGTAGTGAAGGCGGCAGAGGATCAAGTAGGTAAAAAGACAAGGGCTAGTAGAAATCCTTGGGTAACAGAACAAATACTGAATTTAATTGATGAAAGGAGAAAATATAAAAACGCAGTAAATGAAGCAGGCAAGAAGGAATACTAACGTCTCAGAAATGAGATTAACAGGAAGTGCAAAATGGCTAAGCAGGGATGGCTAGAGGACAAATGTTAGGATGTAGAGGCTTATCTCACTAGGGGTAAGATAGATACTGCCTATAGAAAAATTAAAGAGACCTTTGGAGAAAAGAGAGCCACTTGTATGAATATCAAGAGCTCAGATGGAAACCCAGTTCTAAGAAAAGAAGGGAAAACAGAAAGGTGGAAGGAGTATATAGAGGGTCTATACAAGGGCGATGTACTTGAGGACAATATTATGGAAATTGAAGAGGATGTAGATGAAGATGAAATGGGAGACACGATACTGCGCGAAGAGTTTGACAGAGCACTGAAAGACCTAAGCCGAAGCAAGTCCCCGGGAGTAGATAACATTCCATTGGAACTACTGACGGCCTTGGGAGAGCCAGTCGTGACAAAACTCTACCGTCTGGTGAGCAAGATGTATGAGACAGGCGAAACACCCTCAGATTTCAAGAAGAATATAATAATTCCAATCCCAAAGAAAGCAGGTGTTGACAGATGTGAAAATTACCGAGCTATCAGTTTAATAAGTCACTGCTGCAAAATACTAACCCAAATTTTTAACAGACGAATGGAAAAACTGGTAGAAGCCGACCTCAGGGAAGATCAGTTTGGATTCCACAGCAATGTTGGAACACGTGAGGCAATACTGACCCTACAACTTAACTTAGAAAATAGATTAAGGAAAGGCAAACCTACGTTTCTAGCATTTGTAGACTTAGAGAAAGCTTTCGACAATGTTGACTGGAATACTCTCTTTCAAATTCTAAAGATGGCAGGAATAAAATACAGGGAGCGAAAGGCTATTTACAATTTGCACAGAAACCAGATGGCAGTTATAAGAGTTGAGGGACATGAAAGGGAAGCAGTGGTTGGGAAGGGAGTGAGACAGGGTTGTAGCCTATCCCCAATGTTATTCAATCTGTATATTGAGCAAGCAGTAAAGGAAACAAAAGAAAAATTCGGAGTAGGTATTAAAATCCATGGAGAAGAAATAAAAACTTTGAGGTTCGCCGATGACATTGTAATTCTGTCAGAGACAGCAAAGGACTTGGAAGAGCAGTTGAACGGAATGGACAGTGTCTTGAAAGGAGGATATAAGATGAACGTCAACAAAAGCAAAACGAGGATAATGGAATGTAGTCGAATTAAGTCGGATGATGCTGAAGGAATTAGATTAGGAAATGAGACACTTAAAGTAGTAAAGGAGTTTTGCTATTTGGGGAGCAAAATAACTGATGATGATCGAAGTAGAGAGGATATAAAATGTAGAATGGCAATGGCAACGAAAGCGTTTCTGAAGAAGAGAAATTTGTTAACATCGAGTATAGATTTAAGCGTCAGGAAGTCGTTTCTGAAAGTATTTGTATGGAGTGTAGCCATGTATGGAAGTGAAACATGGACGATAAATAGTTTGGACAAAAAGAGAATAGAAGCTTTCCAAACGTGGTGCTACAGAAGAATGCTGAAGATTAGATGGGTAGATCACATAACTAATGAGGAGGTATTGAATAGCATTGGGGAGAAGAGGAGTTAGTGGCACAGCTTGACAAGAAGAAGGGACCGGTTGGTAGGACATGTTCTGAGGCATCAAGGGATCACAAATTTAGCATTGGAGGGCAGTGTGGAGGGTAAAAATCGTAGAGGGAGACCAAGAGATGAATACACTAAGCAGATTCAGAAGGATGTAGGCTGCAGTAAGTACTGGGAGATGAAGAGGCTTGCACAGGATAGAGTAGCATGGAGAGCTGCAACAAATCAGTCTCAGGACTGAAGACCACGACAACAACAATAACAACAATGTAGGACCGCGTGTTGCAGGCCCAGTGCGGGCCTTTCTGGATACAGAAAATGTTCGACTGCTGCCCTGGCCAGCACATTCTCCAGATCTCTCACCAATTGAAAACGTCTGGTGAATGGTGGCCGAGCAACTGGCTCGTACAATTCGCCAGTCACTACTCTTGATGAACTGTGGTATCGTGTTGATGCTGCATGGGCAGCTGTACCTGTACACGCCATCCAAGCTCTGACTCAATGCCCAGGCGTATGAAGGCCGTTATTACGGCCAGAGGTGGTTGTTCTGCGTACTGATTTCTCAGGATCTGTGCACCCAAATTGCGTGAAAATGCAATCACATGTCAGTTCTAGTATAATAATTCATCTGCATTTCTTCTTGGTGCAGCAATTTTTAATGGCCAGTAGTGTAGTTATAAACTGTATACACAAATCTTCTTTATGAACTTATTTGTGAAAACTGCATCAGAGTCCGTACAGTAGTTCCTGACATTAGCCCAAATATACAAACAGCTGGTAGCTTTAATTTAGTATGTAAAGGAAGATACAAAACAGGTACAATCTCTATAGTATAAAGTAAACCTTCTTTTGTGACTGTTGTCAGCACTTTAAGAACTTAACTTACAGAACATTTGATTCTGCATGTTGTCCACTCAATGCATATTTGTATGGCAGTTAGGAAGTATTACAAATACGTGCATCAACGCAGTAAGTACGATGCTAAGTTTTAATTTATTTTCAGGTGGAAGGTAGCCTGGTTTGGGAGATGTACAATGAAGTGCAACACAAGATAATTTGCTACAAGGTCGAAGTCACGATTTTTTGGCCGTAGGAGATGTCAGCCGATCTGTGAACAAGACTGCTGAATTAACGTCAACTTGCGTTGTTGGAAGGAAGACAAAAGATACTCTTTCAATGAGAATGTTTTAAGATTACTCCCTTGATAAATAAATTAATCTTGCATTACATTCCTGGTTATAGCCTCATTGTAAGTGTTTTGTGTTGAATGTTCGTTTCCTATTTATTTATTGCAAGTTTTATTGTGTGTAACACATTGTTACTGTATATATTCTGATACACAACCATTTACATGTAAATAAAGTATTAGTGATATGTTAAGTGAATATAATTCTTAATGTATTGCAACTACAACATTTTCCACTCAATAGACAAATTATGTTTCTCATGCTTTTAGTAATCCTATCTAATAATATATATTTTCTTACAGCTGAACCGGCCGGAGTGGCCGAGCGGTTCTAGGCACTACAGTCTGGAACCGCGCGACCGCTACGGTCGCAGGTTCGAATCCTGCATTGTGCGTGGATATGTGTGATGTCCTTAGGTTAGTTAGGTTTAAGTAGTTCTAAGTTCTAGGGGACTGATGACCTCAGAAGTAAAGTCCCATAGTGCTCAGTGCCATTTGAACCTTACAGCTGATGAGGTATGCTTAATCTAATTCGAATTTGTCTGCTAGCAACCACGTAGGTTTTTACACACAGAAGAACAGATGTGAGTATTCGCACTGTTCTTCAAGAATTTATCCATCGTTAAATTATCTGAACAGCATTTCCCACCATTCCTGTTGTAAAAATGCTGCTCTGTGTTTTTGCAGGATAATGTCTCAAACACCCTCCATTCCATGCACAGCTAAGTGCCTGAGAACTTCCTGCCATGATCGTTATAGCAAAGCATCAGATTTCTTTTCCTACTGTTAGCTGAAATTTTGCACAGGCCTTCTGCTCAGTCACCTTTGATTGATTAGAGATACATATAAAATAGGACACAACGGATCATTGAAAGTCTGGAGGAATCATAGAACCTGTTCAATGGAATCAAAAAATTATTGAGGAGCAACAGAAATGAGATTACCGATAAACTTAACATCGAAACTGGAGATAGTGAAGTAGCCGGAATGAACGAATTCTGTTACCTTGGTAGCAAAATAGCACATGACGGACGAAACAAGTACCTAAAAAGCAATCAAAGAACGAATTCTTGGCCAAAAGACGTCAACTACTATCAAACACTGTTCTTATTTTCAGGAAGAATTTTTTTAAAGATCGTACGTTAGGAAAACAGCATCCGTTATGAACTGTGGGAAAATAGGCGAAGAACAGAATCGAAGCGTCTGAGAAATGGTACTATAGAAAGATGTTGAAAATTAGGTAAACGTAAGATAAGAAATATTAAGGCTCTCCACGAAATCGTTGAGGAAAGGAACACGTGGAAAACATTGACGACAAGAAGGGATAAATAAGGTGATGAGACACGTGTCAAGGTATTAGAGAGTAGCTTCCATGGCACCAGCGTAAAAAATGTGGAGAAGACAGACATTAGAAAACAGCTAACTAATAATCGAGGATGTTGAGTAAAACTACTACTCTGAGATGAAGAGTTTGGCGCAGGAGAGGAAGTACACTCATGCTCATAAATTAATGATAATTGCAGAATGTGGTGCCACACAACGTGGCACTACACAAAAACTGGCGCTAATGGCATAGGCACACAGAGAACACACACAGCACAGGTCTGAGTCCACGGTACTGGTGATAAGTTGAGAAAACCGTCCCGAAACACATGTGCTACTAAACAACCACTGTTTCCTGCGCATGTACCCCGACATCAATATGGGATATGATCACCATGCGCACATACACAGGCCGCACAACGAGTTGGCATACTCTGGATCAGGTGGTCGAGCAGCTGCTGGGATATAGCCTCCCATTCTTGCACCAGTGCCTGTCGGAGCTCCTGAAGTGTCGTAGGGGTTTGAAGACGTGCAGCAATACGACGACCGAGAGCATCGCAGACGTGCTCGACGGGGTTTAGGTCTGGAGAACAGGCAGACCACTCCATTCACCTGATATCCTCTGTTTCAAGGTAATCCTCCACGATAGCACCTCGGCGGGGCCGTAAATTATCATCCATCAGGAGGAAGGTGGGACCCACTGCACCCCTGAAAAGGCAGACATACTGGTGCAAAATGACGTCCCGATACACCTGACCTGTTACAGTTCCTCTGTCATAGACATGCAGGGGTGTACGTGCACCAATCGTAATCCCACCCCACACCATCAAACCACGACCTCCATACAGGCCCCTTTCAAGGACTTTAAGGGAGTGGTATCTGGTTCCTGGTTCACGCCAGATGAAAACCCGGCTAGAATCACTGTTCAATCTATACCTGGAATCGTCCGTGAACATAACCTTGGACCACTGTTCCAATTACCATGTACTGTGTTCTTGACACCAGGCGTTACGGGCTCTCCTGTGACCAGGGGTCAGTGGAATGCACCTTGCAGGTCTCTGGGCGAATAAACCATGTCTGTTCGTCATCTGTACTGTGTGTCTGGAGACAACTGTTCCAGTGGCTGCGCCAAGGTCCCGAGCAAGGCTACCTGCAGTACTCCGTGGCCATCTGCAGCCACTGATGGTGAGATATCGGTCTTCTTGTGATGTTGGCCACTGTGGACATCCCGTACTGTAGCGCCTGGACACGTTTACGGTCTGCTGGAATCGTTGCCATGATCCTGAGATCACACTTGGTGGCACACGGAGGGCCCGTTCTACGACCTGCTGTGTTTCACCAGCCTCCAGTCGCCCTAGTATTCTACCCCTCATAACGTCATCAATATGCTTTCTTTCAGTCACCATTAGCACGTCTGAAAACATCTGCACACTTACTCGCTGCACCGTAATCTGACATGCACCAACACACCTCTGCGTATGTGGACTACTGCCAGCGCCACCGTGCGACGACCGCAGGTCAAATGCACCGCATGGTCATACCCCGAGGTGATTTAAACCCGCAAACCGCCTACCAGAGAGTTGTTTCACCATGTATCAGCATTATCCTTAATTTATGAGCATGAGTGTAGTTACGGACGTCATCCAGTCACTCAGAAAATTCTCGTGGCTCCTTATGTTGATAGCTTGTGTCGGAAAAGTAGATGTATGTGTTCCCATAGAGCCAGTTAATTGTATCAGGCGAGAACACTACGCGACTTTCCTCCGATAAGTTCTTTTATCTGCGGGTTGTCGTGTGATAAACTAGTTACGTTCCAACTGTAATCATTAACGCGGTTTTCATGACATAATGATTGAAATAAAAAACTTCGCCACATAACCAAGCACATTAGCATCCTGTCGTAATACTTCTTATTAGAATTATTCAGTCTCTACTATTTATTGTGAACAAGTATTTCACAACAGATTCGAATGCGATTAAGCAATGCTTGGGTCAGGAGATGTCAGCGAATTTATGCCCCGTAGCTACATCACTGAACAATTTAATGGCGCTCTGGAAATACCGACTCTCTACTATTTGTTTTGGATAATATGTGGCTGCGGGGACAACAAATAGCCGAAGAGGGATGTTACGCTGTTCGCAGCTGGTTCCTTAACTTTATCCAAAAATTTGCCCCAGGTTCCTCGCCAGACACCTTAAAAACTCAACAAATAATCTTTGGTTTTATGACTCGTTTGTTTCTAGCTAGGTGGAAAATATTGTTCCACTTTAAGTGATTAATCTTGCCATTATGAAGGCAACGGAAATTAGGCTAGGGGTATCACATTTTACAACAGACGTTAAAAAGCATCTTTGTAGAAACTCTGAGGCCCAAGGGACGTTTAATACCGGAAGTCTTACACAGTGACGTGGCTTGCTAAGTCAGAAGCCACAGGCGCGCATAATGGCCGCGCGATTGGGGCGCCATGTCACGAACTGCTCGGCCCCTTCCGCCGGAGGTTCGAGTCCTCTCTCGGGCATGTGTTTGTGTGTGTGTGTGTGTGTGTGTGTGTGTGTGTATGTGTGTGTTGCTCTTAGCATCAGTTAGTTTAAGTTCAAAATGGCTCTGAGAACTATGGGACTAAACATCTATGGCCATCAGTCCCCTAGAACTTAGAACTACTTAAACCTAACTAACCTAAGGACATCACACAACACCCAGTCATCACGAGGCAGAGAAAATCCCTGACCCCGCCGGGGATCGAACCCGGGAACACGGGCGTGGGAAGCGAGAACGTTAGTTTAAGTGGTGTGTAAGTGTAGGGACCGGTGACATCAGCAGCTTGGTCCCTTATGAATTCACACACATTTGAACATTTTCAGAAGCCACTGAATTCCCAGTTAACACCTCCACTGGCCTTTGCCTCTTTAAAAGGAATGGAAAATTAAATCTACGCAGCAAACCGTATCCTCCCCCCACATTTTGTCAGAAATTATGTTTCTCGTACGTTCATAAGTTACTGTGTAACATGTGCTCTCCCAGAGAAAACTACACGCAGCAACCGATCACACTTAAATGAACAGAAGTCATAGTTAAAACGCATAATGCATTAGTATACTGAAGGTATTATGCGAGCCCCTTATAATTGCATCAGCTGCTTCCCACGCCATTAAAAGGCAGTGAATGGCGATTTTCCAGTCGCACAATTACAACGTAACGATATGCTATATGGCTGACCGTCAAATCGTGAGGGTCAATTCATTATTACTCTTCTAATTGCCATTACGTTTTGCTCTTTAGCATTGTACGTCACAGCTAGATGCTTATTGTACTGCTGAGCTCATGTCTCTGTGTTTGTCATATTCTCAAGGACCAACGACCAGCAGATGAACTACCAGACGACTTATCTGCATCCGGCACAACGATCATGCGCAGTTTCCATTCTTGGAACATGTGTACATTGCACTAATTTTCTTATATGAACAGTCGGCAATAATCTATAAAAATTAAAAATCTATTCACGAGACTGTAGAGCGCTGTGAAGCCAAACGAACCTTTACAATCTAAAACTGGAAGTTACTATGGGAGAAGGTAAGTCTACAGCCTTACATTTCTGGAACACCACCCTTCAAATGTTAGAAACATATTGTTTCCTTACTATTGACATACACATCATCGAAAATTATCCATCTGAAATGTATTTTACGCACTTCTGTCTACGTTTCGCTACTTTGCTGCATTGCCTGATTTACTCTTACTAACATTCCTTGTGCATCACGAATCCAGTCAAACTTACAAGTCATTCGGTCTCGTGAGTCACTCGCACTATACAGTGCCGTAGCATAAATCTCACATATCACTGTCTCTCAAAATTCCAGTGGGTAGCCTCTTTACTTGTCATTGTATACACGATCTAAGTGCCGTCGCACATTAAGAAGGAAATTAGCTCTTCCTGTAACATGTTGTTGTTGTTGTGGTCTTCAGTCCGAAGACTGGTTTGATGCAGCTCTCCATGATAGTCTATCCTGTGCAAGCTCCCAGTACCTACTGCAACCTACAATCTTCTGAATCTGTTTAGTGTATTCATCTCTTGGTCTCCCTCTTCGATTATTACCCTCCACGCTGCCCTCCAATACTAAATTGGTGATCCCTTGATGCTTCAGAATATGTCCTACCAACCGATCTCTTCTTCTAGTCAAGTTGTCCCACAAACTTTTCTTCTCCCCAATTCTATTCAATACCTCCTCATTAGTTATGTGATCTACATATCTAATCTTCAGCATTCTCCTGTAACACCACACTTCGAAAGCTTCTATTCTCTTTTTGTCTAAACTATTTATTGTCCACCTTTCACTTCCATACATGGCTACACTCCATACAAATACTTTCAGAAAAGACTTCCTGACACTTAAATCTATAAGATATATGAACAAAATCAGAGCATGCGTTTATAATGGAAATGGGTATAGCGGGTATGCACGAGACGATTGTTGTTGGATAAAAACAAATGGAACAAAGTGTCGTGTTACCTAAAGTGTGAGGACTAAAAAACGAAACTGCATCCTGGTACCTTTACGGAACGGAAATAACAAACTGCATCATTTACTGTAGCAACGACATTACGATCTGTGGCTGTGTCTCGGAATCAATCCACACAAGAAGCAAAAGTGGTAGGGTATGCTGAAGAACTGTTCCTCACTTGTAGCCCGGTCACCGAAGACCAAAATTAGGTCAACTTGGGAAAAAATTCGTATAGTCCCAAATTTTTGTACACTAGTAGAGGGATGTGTTATGAACAATGTACTAAAAATACTGACCGATGGGGTGTGAGAGTTGGGGTTTATGGAGGGGTGGGGGCGCTTAAAAGTCACTGTTCTAATTTTTTTTTCTTAAATATCTCCAAACCTGCGTCTTCTAGCAAAAATGTTTCCCAGAGCAAAATTAAACTAAATTATTTTTTAAAAAAAATGTTCTCTTCATTTTATCTCTAAGACTAATAGTTTCCTGAATGGAGGGGACGGAAAAATCGCAGATTATGAAAAATAGCATTTTAATGGGATAACACTAACGTTTACTGTTAACTGAAGTAGGTTAATATTAAATGTGTTTTGATGCTACACTTTTACTTGGCCCCTTTGCGGAGGATGCTGGAAGGGGAAGATTGCGATCGGCTCGTAGCGCATTGGCAGCTGAGACAAGTCCCACCTCTTTTACTAAAGTAACCATCTCATACCATATAAAAGAAACAAATACGATGCGTGTTTTTTAATTAAATACCGTTTTGAAATTTAAAAAAAGACGTGCTAATATATCTCAATAATTTTATTTTGACATGAAAGCCTGTACCTTAATCTACGCACTGACGCCATTACAGTCTGACTCTTTACGTTGTGTACTGAGTGTTTAAGATGCCTCCGATAATCGTGAGCCCCGCCAACTGTGAAGTACGGGCTGTTATAAGATTTCTTAGTGCTAAAGAACTAAAAGCGATCGATATTCATCGTGAGATCTGTGCAGTTTAAGAAGAAAACATTATGAGTGATGGAATGGTAAGAAAGTGGGTGAGAGCATTTAAAGATGGCTGCACAAATGTGAATGATGAACAATGGAGTGGGCGTCCTTCGGTCGTTAGTGAAAGTTTGGTGCAGGAAGTGGACAATAAGGTGAGAGAAAACAGACGCTTTACGGTTTCCTCCTTGCGGGATGACTTTCCGAACGTTTCTCGTTGTGTTTTGTATGGCATTGTGACGGAGCACTTGAATTGCCGAAAATTGTGCCCACATTGGGTACCGAAAATGTTGACGGATGGGCACAAAACCAGACGTGTAGACAGTGCATTGACTTTCCTTCAGCGGTACCACAACGACGGTGATGATTTCTTAAGCCAAATTGTTACGGGCCGTGAAACATGAGTGGCCTACGTCACACCAGAATCAAAGCAACAATCCATCAAAGTTGAGCAAGGGCATCGTTTTGCTGCAAGACAATGCCAGTCCGCATGTGGCGAATCAGACCAAAGATCTCATCACATCTTTTCGGTGGGAAACCCTAGATCATCCTCCGTGCAGCCCCGATCTTGCGCCCAGTGATTACCATCTGTTCCTGCACTTGAAGAAACACCTGGGCGGTCAGCGTCTTCAAGACAGTGGTGATGCAGTGGTTAACAAGTCAGACGGCAGACTTTTATGAGGAGGGTATTCAAAAACTGGTACAACGTTATGACAAGTGCCTCAATATTGACGGAAATCATGTAGAAAAGTAGATTAAGGTACAGGCTTTCATCTAAAAATAAAATTATTGAGATATCTTAGCACTTTTTTTAAATTTCAAAACGGCACTTACTTTAAAAAACACGCCTCTTTTGTAACGGATTAATGTGTCGCAGAAGTGAAACTAACGTTTATGGCGAGTAGGTAGAAGGATCTTTGTACTCTGTTTACAACGACTACTTATTATAATTTTTAAATATGTGTTTTTGGTAGTGTATTTTGAAGGATATTTTAATTTTTACAGATGTACTCGTATTTTTTGAAAGGTAATAGGATACGTACAGATATGAGATGTTTGTACACACCCCCATAAAAGAAGCGATTAAAATATAAATTTCGTTTTCTGTAGTTGTAAATTATCTTTGGATAGACTATACTACGGACGTTAGAAGTGCTGTTGTACAGTCAATTTCATCTTTGCCGCTGTCAGTGTTATCATTCACTACCGTACTTCAAACGTAACGTACTATAGTACAGCCAGTTTAATCTTTAGAGCTGTCAGCCAACTTTAAAGGCAGTTTTTAAGGCTATCAGCCAACTTTAAACATAAGTCACGATACTGGAAGTAGAATATGTACTTTACGTAATGTCAGTGTAAGTTTTCCGTATTATCTCAATACAGTGTACGTTCTGATGATTTTCTTGTTAATTTGAAAAGCGAAACCGCTCAATAAAAATACAAAATGCGACTTTTAACTGTCTTCAAAAACGTAGTTAAATTCCAATTAATGAAAGAATTGATCGCACTTGAAATGGGCTTTTGGAGATCGACTGCAGGTTTATAAAGGAAGGAAAAGATTATAAATTACGTCATCAGCAAGAAAACGGATGTGATAAGTTCGATTATTGATACTGCGGAAGAAAAACAACTCATATGGTATGGACTTTCGAAAGGGATGTCTTGAAAAGAGACAGCCACGATTAATAATGGAGTGGGAATCGCTAGGAAGGAAGAAAAGAGGGAGACCCCGGCCACATAGATACATGGAATGCAGCTATTAATCAGAACAAAAAATATCGAAGAAAATTTATTGACAGATAGGGACAAATTCAGAACGAAAATTAAATTTGTTTAATTATCTTGCGTTACTGGAAAACGTAAATGCGTTGTAAAACCGAGAATAATGACAACTTTCGTTTTTTGGAGTGAAAAGTTTGGAATCATTTACAATCCGCATAATTATGACCCTAAGCATTTGGCACACATTACAGAAGAAAGTACCCAGACGATATTAAACAAAAATGACTGTAGAAAGGCAGTGGCAGAGGTTCTTGCATAGGAACTTCATCAAGGACAAGTTGGCGAAAATTAATCAGCTGGTTTCCATAAATAAATTTAGGATGGGCGCTTAAATACTTTTATTGCGCAACTGATAAATTCATGGCACATCACCTTAGGTCGACGTGATACTGGAGAAGATATACACTCGTGACGGAACAGTTCAAACTATTTTTCCGTGCAGACACCTACGGAAAGTGTTCTCAGTGACATTTCTGAGATAAGGTAACCACAATCTGCCACAGAGGTCTTTATTTAAGAGGACTCTGTCTGCTGGATTAGATCGCGATGTAACAAATGTCAGTTCCGACACATGACTGTCATAAATCAACAAGTTGTAATGGGACGATGGGTGGCGTGTCTAATTTACGTCTCGGATTACGTAGTAGCTGAAGGAACAGTCTCAATGTACAGGAGAGTATATTGATAAGTCTAATAAAAACTGTTAAGTATTTTTAGCAAAATCAACATTTATTTCTCAACACACTTTCGACTGAGTGCATTGTGTTGGATTCAACGAGATGTCAATGTTTCATTCCTTCAGAAAAGAGAGAAGTTTTCGCTTGAGCTTAACGATCCTTAGAAGGAGAGATAGCCTCCTCATTCGACGAATACTTGGGTCATTTGTTGATGTTACGAGCCGTATAAGGGCAAGGGTCCAAGTCTGGGGAACTACTACGAAGTGACTTTTGTGTACAGTTGCCATGTCAACGACTGTACTGTGAGCAGGCGCCTTTTCTAGATCACGAGCACATTTTGCTTGCTAATACTTCTTTTGTAACTTTTTTAAAAATTTCCCTCTCATGACGGGCGAGGAGTTGGTGACAGTTGACACTGCGACCATTATGGTGGAAAAAGCATTTCCAGCATATCCAGGTACGTGATTCCCCTAATCGTATTTTTCGCAAAAAAGACGGACCGTTACTATGTTCTCTGGGAACTGCGCAAAACACATGAAGTTTTGGAGAGTCTCTATAAAGATCGACAGTAATACACTACTGTCCATTAAAATTGCTACACCAAGAGGAAATGCAGATGATAAACGGGTATTCATTGGACAAATATATTACACTAGAACTGACTTGTGATTACATTTTCACGCAGTTTGGGTGCATAGATCTGGAGATATCAGTACACAGAACAACCACCTCTGGCCGTAATAACGGCCTTGATACGCCTGGGCATTGAGTCAAACAGAGCTTGCATGGCGTGTACAGGTACAGCTGCCTATGCAGCTTCAACACGGTATCACGGTTCATCAGGAGGGTTGCTCGGCCACCATTGACCAAACGTTTTCAGTTTATTGAGAGATCTGGAGAATGTGCTGGCCAGGGCAGCAGTCGAACATTTTCTGTATCCAGAAAGGCCCGTACAGGACCTGCAACATGCGGTTGTGCATTATCGAGCTGAAATGCAGGGTTTCGCAGGAATCGAATGAAGGGTAGAGCCGCGGGTCGTAACACATTTGAAATGCAACGTCCACTATTCACAGTGCCGTCAATGTGAACAAGAGGTGACCGAGACGTGTAACCAGTGGCACCCCATACCATCACGCCGGGTGATACGCCTATATGACGATGACGAATACACGCGTTCACCGCGATGTCGCCAAACACGGATGCGACCGTCATGGTGCTGTAAAAAGAACCTGGATTCATACGAAAAAACGACGTTTTGCCATTCGTGCAGCCAGGATCGTCGTTTAGTACACCATCGCAGGTGCTCCTGTCTGTGATGCTGCGTCAAGGGTAACCACAGCCATGGTCTCCGAGCTGATAGTCCATGCTGCTGCAAACGTCGTCGAACTATTCGTGCAGATGGTTGTTGTCTTGCAAACGTCCCCATCTGTTGACTCAGGGATCGAGACGTGGCTGCACGATCCGTTACAGCCATGCGGATAAGATGCCTGTGATCTCGACTGCTATGATACGAGGCCGTTGGGATCCAGCACGGCGTTCCGTTTTACCCTCCTGAACCCACCGATTCCATATTCTGCTAACAGTCATTGGCTATCGACCATCGCGAGCAGCAATGTCGCGATACGATAAACCCCAATCGCGATAGGCTACAATCCGAAATTTATCAAAGTGGGAAACGTGATGGTACGCATTTCTCCTCCTTACACGAGTCATCACGCCGGTCAACAGCTGTTTGTGTATGAGAAATTGGTTGGAAACTTTCCTCATGTCTGCACGTTGTAGGTGTCGCCATCGGCGCCAACCTTGTGTGAATGCTCTGAAAAGCTAATCATTTGCATATCACAGCATCTTCTTCCTGTCGGTTAAATTTTGCGTCTGTAGAATGTCATCTTCGTGGCGTAGCAGTTTTAATGACCAGTACTGTAAGTGGCTGCTGTGTTATCCATACCTTAAGTTTTGGCGGTTCACTTTTCTGTTCGAGTGGGACGTAGTCTCATAACTGAAAACGAGACATTGTTATCTTCCATCTTCGTGTCGAGAATGAATCACAAAACACTACCCAAAATCATTTGTCACCATCATGAAGATCATGTAAAAAATCTATCCTGTATATTTTTAAATGCACGCGTCGCCGCAAAACACGCCAGACACGTAAGGAATGTTAACTCTGTCCTACCACTACGAGCGGACTTCTGTGGACCACACACAAAACTGTGTTGAATGTAATCAACGTCATGACACAGCTCGCGGTGGGAAGAAGGGAGTGGGGGGTCTGTCGATCTCCTCTTACCACTGTCCAATGCTTTGAGTTGTACGATATGCAAAACGCCTTTTGTTACTGCACCATCGACATCCCTACTCGGCGTGCATTGGTCTAGGAACGGGCGAGTGAGCTGCACAAGATAGGACGGGACCTTTCGCGTGTGGGACTTGGGGGTAGGTTGAAAAGTTAGCAGAATTACCGCCAGATGTCAGCGCTAGTGCAACGGGGTAACTGCGTAACAATAGCTCATCCTTTATTAGTAAACTACCTGAGATCCCAGAATTGTTCGTGTATGCATTTATTCCAGTTGTATTAGTCCATTTTCTCCTTCCCCCACTCTTTGTCTGTCTCCTCCATCCTCTCTCTCCTCTCTGTCCATTTCCTTCCCCCCCCCTCTCTCTGTCAGCCTCCTCCACCCCCACTCTTAATCTCTTCCTGCACCTCTCTCTGTACATCTGCTACACCCTCTGGCCCCCCCCTCCCCCCCCCCCCCCCCCCCACAAATTCTATCCAACAGCTACTTTTCCTTCTGTCCATCTCCTCATCTCCCCTCTGAGTCCATCTTCTCCTATCTCCTCCTCACTCGCCTTATCTCCTTCTCCTCCCTCTTCCTTGCCATCTTCTTCCCCTTCTATATTTCCATCCCTTCCTCCCTCCCTATATGTCTATCCTCTCCTCTCTGTTGATCCCCATTTTCCCCTTCTCTCTCTGCCCTTTATTTACTCTTTCCCATCTCTCTGTCCACCTCCTCCTCCACCCTGTCTCAGTTCATCTCACACTCCCCCCTCGCTTTGTCCATATCCTCCTCTTTCCTTATTCTGTCCATCTCCTCTTCTCCTTCTCTGTCCATCTCCTTCTCTTCCCTTTCTCTGTCCATTTCCCCCTCTCCCTTATACATTCCATCTCCTCCTCCCCAATAGGAGGTTCCTTGTTCTTACCCCCCCAGTATTCCTTTCTATAGTAAGCAATATGTTTCCCAAGTTTGGCTGAAATCGATACAGGGAGTCAGAAGGAGCGTTCTACCCATGGCTTTGCCAGAATATGCACGCGCCACATGTATTTCGTGTATGTTTCACACATATTTGTACACATATTTCACTTGTACCTGTAGCCCAACTCTTTCGTTTTCACGCAGCTCAATCTCTTTGACGTCAAATCTCCCAGACAATGTATCGTACAATAGTATAATATTCCAGAATTTTCAGTGGTATAGGTTAATACTGTGCGCAAAATGTGAAGAAATGGTTCAAATGGCTCTGAGCACTATGGGACTTAACATCTGTGGTCATCAGTCCCCTAGAACTTAGAACTACTTAAACCTAACTAACCTAAGGACATCACACACATCCATGCCCGAGGAAGGATTCGAACCTGTGACCGTAGCGGTCACGCGGTTCCAGACTGAAGCGCCTAGAAACGCACGGCTACACCGGCCGGCAATATGTGAAGAGAATACAGTTAGTTGTAAGGAGGTAATAAATTAAAACGTAGTGCATGATGCGAAAGTTTACTATACGAAGAGCGAAAATGTAGTAACTGCTAAACTTTTTTCCTTTCAATTTGTGCGACTTATCAGTGAGAAAAAGTTTCGTAAAGGTTTGAAATTATGTGAAGTTCGTTGCAAGTCACTGAGTGTTCCCGTTCTCAAATACTGGATGAATAAATTCTGCGAATTTGCGCATCGTGTGGTACATTCTTTTTTCACCCCCACCCCCGCTCCTTCGATAGCTAGGGTGGTTCTTACCCCCACAGCGATTTTTCCAGACAGTAAGTGATGTGTGGACCACGTTTGGCTGAAATGAGTCCAGTGGTTTAGGAGGGGATGTGGAACATGCATACATACGTACGTACATGTATTTTGACAATATATATAGATACGTGACGCATCGGTGCTCTGGGTAGAGCCCTTTTGTGCGGGCGTCTGTCTGTTGTCATTGTTCTAGTGTAGTGACTTGTGAAGACAGAAAAAATTGAGATTCGCGCAGCGATTAAGTACTTCGTAAAGAAAGGCATGAAAGAAAAGGAAATTCATGCCGTCTTTTAGAAGACACGGGAGGACCCTGCTCCTTCATATTCAACTGTTGCCAAGTCGAGAAACGAGTTTAAATTTGGTCCAGGCAGCTTAGCTGCTTAATAGTCGACCAAGATGTGCAGCTACCCCAGAAATTATTGCGAAAGTGCATAAAACGGTCATGGAGGATCCTCAACTGAAAGTGCAAGAAAGGGTACTGCAGAGATGTTATATGAATGGGCAAATATAAACATTGGAATTTGGTATGAGAAAATTATGTGCTAGATGGATGCTACAGTCTTAACGTAGAATCAAAAACGCATAAAGACGGGAATGTTTGAAGAATTTTTTCCCCGTTTTCAGAGCAACCAACAGGTTTTTTTTGTGCCGTTTGTGATCGCAGATGAAACTTCGGTCCACTACTACAACCTAGAGACGAAACAAGAGCCAACGCTGTGGAAAGATGTTAATTCACAGGTTCGAATCCTGCCTCTGGCATGGATGTCTGTGATGTCCTTAGGTTAGTTAGATTTACGTAGTTCTAAGTCTAGGGAACTGATGACCTCAGAAGTTAAGTCCCATAGTGCTCAGAGACATTTGAACCATTTTTGTTAATTCACCCCCACCAAAGAAAGCGAAGCCAATACAGTCGGCCGGGAAGGTCATGGCGTCAGTTTTCCAGCATTGAAAAGGGCTTCTCCTGATAGCTAATTTCCCTATTGGTCAAACGATACTGGACAATACTTCGACAACCTCCTGGATCAACTACAGCAAAATATACGCAAAAACGGCCACGTTTTGCAAGGAAGCAGGTCATCTTTCATCAAGAAAAAGTGTGCCCGCACACCGACGTCATTGCCATGGTTAAAAAAAAAATGAAATAAGACACGAATTGTTGCCACACCCGCCTTATTCGCCTGATTTGGCTCCATCAGGCTTCCATCTCTTTCCCGAGCTAAAAATTTTCCTCTATAGATGGAAATACTCTTCAAACGAAGACCTTACAGCCGACGTTGGTGGGTATTTTGCAGGAGTCCAATTTTCGAGATGGGATCAAGGCAGTGGAGATCGCTGCACCAAGTGCATTAGTGTACAAGGAGATTACACTGAAAAATGAAAATCTTTCACCGAGGTACATTGTTTCTTTCTATTTCATTCCGAGAATTTTTCAGACTACGAGTACCATCGTATGTGGTGTGCTATAAGTGAGAGCAAAGCTGGCAGTCGCCCTCTAACCGGGCAAGCATGATATTTACGTGACTCGCTAATCAGTAGGGGGCCATTTGGCCCGAAAAACTTAAAACTAACGCAGCATGCAGTGTACTTAGTCACATTATAAAACTTGATGACCAAGAGATTACGCAAATTACACTCATAAAGAATTTAAAAATAATGGTAAAGGAAAAGTATGCCAAAGCATAGATAATGTGGGCGAATGCTCTGAATTAAATATTAACTTTCAACGTTCTGTCACATGTTAAGTAATCAAAGAAATCATATAAGTACTGTAGTCATACAATTCTCTTACGGTTAAGTAATACTGCATTACCTACATAAAATAAATAAAACAAGCAGTGAGCAGCAAGCACAGTAGTAAGCGGTGTTCCGGACGCTATCTACCGCTAAAGTTCGTACCGCAAACAAGTCAGTAAGGTAATCACCAGGACGTATAAAAGTTTTATCCACACTCATAAATATAATATTATCAAAGTCTGTCACTATTGAAGGTTCTCCCGGCCTCAGCAAGAAGACACCATCCAATTTTCAAAAGACCCCGATACTCTCTCTGCCTATGTGCTTTAGCTTCGGGAATGTGACGCATTGATGTACACAAGACATAAGCTTCCCTATACCACAGAAACGTAATATTTACAATTGCATCATAGATAATAAGCATATTCACAATTTCTTAGGTATCTACTTCATATTTAGCATACAAATAGTTGTAAGTTTTCGAGATAAAATAGATGAGTTACACTTGTAGTGAGCGGATGGCAGGTAACCGTCTGTTCAGAAGACTTTGTGCAAAATGACGAAAGAGCTCTTGAGGCGAACATGCTGTTCGAAACAATATCATTCACTTCAAGTACTGTAATTCCAATCCCAAAGAAAGCAGGTGTTGACAGATGTGAAAATTACCGAACTATCAGTTTAATAAGTCACAGCTGCAAAATACTAACATGAATTCTTTACAGACGAATGGAAAAACTGGTAGAAGCCTCGGGGAAGATCAGTTTGGATTCCGTAGAAATATTGGAACACGTGTGGCAATACCGATCTTACGCCCTATCTTAGAAGAAAGATTAAGGAAAGGCAAACCTACGTTTCTAGCATTTGTAGACTTAGAGAAAGCTTTTGACAATGTCGACTGGAATACTCTCTTTCAAATTCTAAAGGTGGCGGGGGTAAAATACAGGGAGCGAAAGGCTATTTACAATTCTTTGGGGAGAAGAGGAGTTTGTGGCACAACTTGACAAGAAGAAGGGACTGGTTGGTAGGACATGTTCTGAGGCATCAAGGGATCACCAATTTAGCATTGGAGGGCAGCGTGGAGGGTAAAAATCGTAAAGGGAGACCAAGAGATGAATACACTAAGCAGATTCAGAAGGATGTAGGTTGCAGTAAGTACTGGGAGATGAAGAAGCTTGCCCAGGATTGGGTAGCATGGAGAGCTGCATCAAACCAGTCTCAGGACTGAAGACCACAACAACAACAACCACAACAACAGTGTTAACTGTAGGTTACAGTCTTTCTTTACTGCAGGATACGTAAACTTCAAAATTACGCTGTTCGTAAATGCGCAAAGTTCTGCGTTCATGTGGATTGGACTGTGGATAAGGGAGAGATTAAAGTGTCTGCAGGATCTAACTCCGAAACTTACTGAAAACAGTTGTACCAGCTATTTTTCTTAATACGCCGTCAGCAAACTAAAGGGAGACGACTTGCTGATTGACAAGCAAAACGCAAGCCAAAGTCACCCAACACTGAATCCATTTAACGTAAGGTGTATATTCGGCACTGTTCATTAAGGTGTCTCAACAACATTAGCTTATTTTCAAAAATTCTGAAAACTAGTTTCAAGAGTTGGTTGGTGGATAGCCATTCTATCTGACGATTTAAAGCAGCATCCCCTTTATCTGATGTCCTACGAATAAATGCTGTTTCAAAACGACGAGACATTGAAGATCTGTCGAAAACGCACAGGTACTGGTAAAATTTTCTGTAATAAAATGACGAAAACGGTAATATTAGTGGTTAACATGCACTTTAATTGAAGGCGTTCTTGTCTGGAAAAGAAATTTCCTAAAAGAACCAGCTCGTAAATTGTCTATTGTGCTTTATAGATGGCTGAGACTAAGTTTCCATTTAATCCTATTGCAAACGTGTCAGTCTTTTTCGTTATTTTTATTCTCACTGGCTATTTGTTTTACCAGATGATGAATGTGTTTTAAAATTTATTCGTATATGCTTTTTCCGCGCTTAATCTGCAAATTGTTGGTAATGACAACTCACTGCTCTATGTGTATGTGTGTGCGCGCGTGTGTGTGTGTGTGTGTGTGTGTGTGTGTGTGAGAGAGAGAGAGAGAGAGAGAGAGAGAGAGAGAGAGAGAGAGAGAGCTCTTATATGTACATAATATCGAATATTACAGAACATACCGTATTAAATTTTAAAAGATCCCAGAATCTTTCAGAATCGCGAAACTAAGCAAAACAAACAATCGTATATGCCAGGAGTGAACCAGCTACTTGACTATTTTCATATTTCCCAAACTCGACACTTACAACCACTACACCACAATGAAGTTGCGAAATCTCGTCCGATACTGTATTTCTTAGGCCCATGAAAGCTTTAACCGTCGATATGTCATTATGTGACGTCCAGTTATAGCGAATAATACCAAGAACGAAGTGTTTTTATAAATCTTATATGTGCCGATGCCTTGAAGGAATGAAGTATGCTATCACCCAAGCACCGCACATCGAACGCTACCGAAAGTCGATAGCAGTTCCTGCGGTCTTCGAGAACTGCGTGTGACATCAAAATGACCTCATATTTGCAGGAAGTCTTGTAAGCAGGTTACTAACAGATGGCCCAACTCAAGACAAATGCATGACTGACTTCTGCATGCTGTGGCAGCAGCATACTAGTCACACCAAACGCTGTTAACATTAATAATTATAATAGAATGCTTTTGTATATAATTACTACGTGGAGCTTATTGTGAATGGAACGTGCTGCTGCTGATAATTTGTGAACATTTGGAGGACCCTGTTACGGCAAATGAGTCAATAACAATAAATAATAATTTGTTTTAGTCTAGCATGTAGCCGTTCGAAAGATAAACAGGAATAACTATATAAGTCCACAAATCTCGCACAACAGCGTACCAGTCTTCTCCAGCGAGAAGACCGCTAACACACGTAAGTCAACACCCGGCAGCTCCCGCAGTCGCGAAGTCATACCTTGAACGGCAGCAACGTTGAGGAGGCGAGAGTGAGAATCCTGATTGAATCTTTGTGGAACTGTGAGCGTTGCCGTAAATACCACTCGGCAGCACTAGGATACAGCTGGGCCTACTTTCATCTCATGTCTTGTGGAAGAAATTGATGCAAGCAGCCCGAAGCCTCTAGTGGAACTTCGATCTCTTCATGTGGGATGGTCAGCTCTCTGTCTTTTGGAACACCGGCCCCTGTGTGTTAGGCATCTCCGAAGCTCTGGTGTAATGTTGGTTACTGACACCACAGGCATTCAACCTTGGTACAGAATTCTCACGTGGAAGGGAGGAGATGTCAAAGCTGATCTCTGTGTCCATGGAGCATGCAGGTTCCGCACTGGTGGCTGGGATGGTTGAGGTATGATGCCCACATCAATCGGTGTGTGGAGCCGCTGAAGGCTTCTTCAGTGGGCTGACCGCTGGCAGAGGTTGAAATGGCCTGGCAGTGGCCAGGGTGGAGATGGCAGGTGGATCCAACTCCGGGACAAAAAAAGTGATAGTTTCTCAGTGTCAGGAGAAAGACCGTGCCAAGTTCATAATCGTCTGACATGTTGGTGTCACAGTGTGCTGTCCTTAAGTGTCACCTTGGCCATGATGTGCCTGGTAATTTGGAAATTAGTGCCAGAAACCAATGTTGGCGTCCCGTAATAAAAAGGAGGGCCCCCACTGGGTCTTTAAGTGAAAAATGGCGCTGGCTATACTGCCGAGTAGGTGGGCTGTGAACTGTGGAGTGAAAAATAGAAAGTTTGTACTGATGACAGCTGCTGTGGAGTTTTTCAGCAGCACACAAACCATCCTGCATGTTTGACATTTAGGACACGAGGAAAGATGGTTCAAATGGCTCTGAGCACTATGGGACTTAACATCTGAGGTCATCACACACATCCATGCCCGAGGCAGGATTCGAACCTGCGACTGTAGCTGTCGCGCGGTTCCAGACTGAAGCGCCTAGAACTGTTCGGCCGCACTAGCTGGCCACCAGGGAAGTAGTGATGGTGTCGTCCAGAGAATGGTGACAGTGAAGTTTAGACTTTCTAGTGGACGAAACATTCCGCTGGGCCAGTGTGAAGCATGATGGGACGGTGCTGTGTGAAATAGGACAATGCCATTATTGTAACAAAAAGCAGAGAATTCCACAGATACAAACTGCAGACCACTGTCTGTGACAACAGTGTCAGCGAGTCCTTCAGTGTAAAAAATGAGATAATGTTTGAATAGTTTGACTAGTCGATGTAGCAGACAAGCAGATAACATATGTAAAACCCACAGCCCTTATCTATGGCAATGGGCCAAGTGTGACTTAAGAAAGACCCAACAAAATCCAGATGAAGCCAAGGACTGGAAGAGTCTCGGCAAGTGAAGAAATGGTATGGATGGACAGCCTGCTCACTCTGGCAGGTAGTGCAGGAGAATGCTATTTGAGTGACAGCAGTGTCCACGCCACGTCAATAGACATGGTGGTAGGGCAACATTTACTGACCACCACATCCCAGTGTTCAGTGTGGAGAAAACGCACTGCTGTGATGTAGGGTCCACTTTCTCCTTGGAGCAGAAGCACATTGTTCAGTGTTGAGAGCTTATTCTAACTGTGCCAGTAGTCCTTGACCTACAGCTGCCAGATCTGTTTGTAGTCCGGCAGCCAACCACACATACCATGCAGAGGACCTCATTAAGTGCTGGGTCCTCCATGATGTAGTGCATGATGGGCTCATCATCTAGAGAGAGGTTTACCACAGCTTCTTCTACAGCAATGTCCAGGCGAAAACACACTTCAGTGTCGTTGTAGAACACTGGAGCCTGACCCAGGATAAGCAGAAAAGGAGGTCAACATATGTATGTTGTGTGCTAGAGTGATACTGAATACCATAATTATAACACCACAAGAACACGACCCACTACCTTAGGAGGCTGTAGTTGCGGTGGGAATATTGGCTCAAGCCTTGAAGGCAGGTAACAAAAATGTATTGTCGGTGAATAATGTGAAAAGACTACCATACATATAAAAATTTTTAAGGCCTAAAATGATGGCTAATCCTTCTTTTGCAAACTGGCTATAATTTCGCTGAGCAGCGATGAGGGTTTTGGGCACAAAATCGGACGTTCAACTCATCAATCACCTGGGACAGGCCTGCTCCCACATCATAATCTGACACATCTGCTGCCACGATAAGAGGTTCGGTGGGGTTATATGCTGTGATGCATGAGGGGTGGAGAACGGCTTGTTTTAAGTTTCTGAAAGCTTTGTCACATGCTGAGGTCTGTTGCCACATACGTTTTCCTGCAGCAGGTGGTTGCATGGGGAATAAAATTTTGGCACTAATTTAATTGTCTCAACACTGATTTCAAATGGCTACTATTGTTAGGAGCCAGAAGTTTTTGTACTGCCTCAATATACTGAGGCTTGAGGTGGATGATGGGAGCACTGAAAATATGTCCAAAATATTGATCTTGAAAAACAAAAAAAACAACACTTGTCCTTGTTGCAATTTAGACTGGCCTGTTGGAGGACTGTAAACAGAGCGTCCAAGTTGTTGGCCAATTCCGGACACATTTGCCTGTGTTGAGAATTCCGTCTGAATAATTTGCTACCTCTGGTGCATTACGAGTGATATGCTCCAGATATTGCTGAAATATCACTGTGGCCGTGGCTATACCTACTGGAACAACATCAAGGGAGTGTTGATGACTGGGATAGTCAGGATTCTTCGTCCAATGGTGGCTGGAGGTATGCATCCCTGAGGCCAATTTTTGCAGACACTTTTCTTCCCACTAGCTGGGACATGATGAGCTCTACCACTGACTGATTGGGCATTGATGGTCATCCTGTACACAAATGCCTAAGTCATGATTTGGCTTTTCAATAATGACCATGGTTGGCCCGTTGGCTGTTGGAGCTTGCAGTGAGAATGCCCTCATCTTGTAGACGCTGAAATTACCACTTAAGCTTATCTTGAACACAAAAGGGACATTTCTAGCCTCAAAATATTTCGGCATTGTCGATGGAAGGAGGGTTATGTGGGTTTCATAGTTCTAATACTCAAAGAGGTTTGTAAAAATAGAGAGGTGAATTTTGAAAACATCTTTAAAGTACATGTTTGTTCCCAGGGACCTGACTGTGGGGGAGGCTAGTGAATTTCTAACCCAAGTGCATTAAAAACGTCCATGCCTAAGAGACTGACAGCCCTCCAGGCATCAACCGCCAAAATCCTGATTGTGGTGTTGTGTGATTGATGTTGTACTTGCGCTGTGAATTGTCCATTCATTTTTAGATGGTCATAGCTATAAATTCACTATGGGGTAGCAAAAGGTTGGAGGGGAGGGGATCCAATAAATCATAGTTTTAGAGGACTTCATATCTATCTGCAACGAGATGGGCACATTATTCATTTTGACAGTTAAGAGAGACTTTCTGTACAGTGGGGGAACACTGACTGAATGTAAGCAGTATGAGGATACAGTTCATCCATTTTGTCTGCCGACACATCTGAGGGGCCTATGCAGGTGTGTGCAGGCCATTTATATCTTCAAAGCTGACTGACACACTTCGACTCTACGACTGGATTTCCCATAACAGGTGCAGCTTGCTCGCTGGTAATGGCATTGGTGTCGCTAATGACAAAGTAGTGACTGCAGGAAGGAAGTTGTTGGAGATTCCTCCTGGGTGCCATGTTTGTGCCTGAAATTTGTAAATCTAATGAGGTGAGTGTCCATAACTGGGTATGAGGACACATGTTGTCTGGAGGGGCAAACATTTGCTAAAGGTCATGTAAGTTAGCCAAGGACTGCAGATATTGTTCAAAGGCCCTGATGGTGGAAAACAAGCTTCTAGAGATGTGTCCTTGAGTGTCAAGAGACCAGTTCTAAAACTGTTATCCAGGGTGTGCACTAACCAAGCGAACAGTATATGATTCCTTGCACTCAGGGTGACTACACTGAAAACAGCAGTCACAAGATAAACCCCATAGGTAGGCAATCCATTATCTGTATGACTGTTCTTGGAGTTAACGACAAATGAAAAATATATGACGATCTGGCACCACATTCACATGAGAGTCAAAGTATTCAAATAATCTGGTCTACAGCTTGTCATATGAGGGGGGGGGGGGGGGGGTTGGCTCTGCTTCCGGATTTAAATGTTGTAATAGGTGATTAATGTCTGGGCCTACATATGCCAAAAAGAAAGCATGACTCTAGTTGTCACTTGAGATGCTGTGAATCAGGAAATGCTGCTCCATGCTTTTGACGTAATTTGCCAGTGGTCTAACCTTTCTGTTGAATGGCTGGACAGCTTGTGGCACCAACCAGAAATCCTTGACCATGGAGCCGATCTCAGAGACATGGGAGGAAATTTCCAGAAGTGGAATGAAGATGGCTGTTAGTTGCTCAATCAGGGGTTCGTGCGTCCATTGCATCATCTGGAGTAGTATCAACACATGAGCACAGGGATCCATGGTAAGCAGCACTGTAATGAGTGTACTGTCAAGTAGAAAACACATGGAACCACTGACTATGTAGATTGGAGCATATACTTGAGCCTGACACGACCACAAAACGTCATCACAACTGATATGTCCACTGAAGATGTCACAAAAAATATTCAGGTAGCAATGATTGGCCATTTTATTTATCAAAGATTAATACAATCTTCTCTGACGTGGATTGCAACAAACGAGAAAATAAGTCACCTCTTAAAATAGAAGACTAATAATTCTGGTGGTTGAAGGTTGGCTGGATTTTCACTGAGTCTAAATTCGTTAAACACACGTTTTATTAAATTTCCATATGGTGCAAAATTATCTAAGTCTAGTGTGTAGCTCTTCGAATGATAAACAGAAATTAATTTATGAGTCCACATGCCTACCACGACGACAGAGTCCCCATCTTCTTGGGAGAGTAGGTCAGGAACACTGTAAGTCCACATCTGGCAGTTCGTGGGGTTACGAAGTCAGACGTAGACAGCAACGATGTCGAGGAGCCTGCTCTCGAGTGAGAATCCTGTTTAATGAAATCCTTATGGAATCGGCACCTAGCCCAAGAAACTCACTCTGAACGAACTCATCTGATCTGGCTTGAACACTGTCCTAAATACAACTTGGCGCTAAGATACAGATGAGCCTATTTTCAGTCATGTGCCTCGTGGAAGAGAATAGATCCGAGCAGCCTGTGGCCTCTGGCAGTTCTTGACTCACCTCCTGGTCGACAGTTGGAGCATGGCCGTCTGTCTTCTGGAACATTGTCCCCTGTGTGTTAGTCATCTTTGAAGCTTTGATGTGGTTGTTGACACTGCACGCGTTAAGCCTTGATAGCAGGATGTTCATTCCATCTTATACCCTTACAAAATGTTACACCCAGGATTCCTACTGTGACTCACTGGCATTCTAGTCATCTGAGACTATGTTTTGTGAAGTGCACAATTTTAGGTATCTGAACATTTAAAGCAAGTTGCCAGTCTTTTCACCACCTTATAAAATCTTACCAAGATCTTACAGAATATTTGTGCAGTTTCTTTGAGACAGTACTTCATTATACACTACTGGCCACTAAAATTGCTACACCACAAAGATGACGTACTACAGACGCGAAATTAACCGACAAAATGGTTGAAATGGCTCTGAGCACCATGGGACTTAACATCTATGGTCATCAGTCCCCTAGAACTTAGAACTACTTAAACCTAACTAACCTAAGGACAGCACACAACACCCAGCCATCACGAGGCAGAGAAAATCCCTGACCCCGCCGGGAATCGAACCCGGGAACCCGGGCGTGGGAAGCGAGAACGCTACCGCACGGATTAACCGACAGGAAGAAGATGCTGTGATATGCAAATGATTGGCTTTACAGAGCATTCACACAAGGTTGGCGCCGGTAGCGACACCTACAACATGCTGACATGAAGAAATTTTTCAACCAATTTCTCATACACAAACAGCAGTTGACCGGCGTTGCCTTGTGAAACGTTGTTGTGATGCCTCGTGTAAGAAGGATAAATGCGTACCATCATGTTTAAAACTCTGATAAAGGTCGGATTGTAGCCTACCGCGATTGCGGTTTATCGTATCGCGACATTGCTGCTCGCGTAGGTCGAGATCGAATGACTGTTAGCAGAATATGGAGTCGGTGGGTTCAGGAGGGTAAAACGGAACGCCGTGCTGGATCCCAACGGCCTCGTATCACCAGCAGTCGAGATCACAGGCATCTTATCCGCATGGCTGTAACGGATCGTGCAGCCATGTCTCGATCCCTGAGTTAACAGATGGGGACGTTTGCAAAATAACAACCATCTGCACGAATAGTTCGACGACGTTTGCAGTAGCATGGACTATCAGCTCGGAGGTCATGGCTGTGATTACCCTTGACGTTGCATCAGAGACAGGAGCGCCTGCGGTGGTGTACTCAACGACGAACCTGGGTGCACGAATGTAAAACGTCATTTTTTCGTATGAATCCAGGTTCTTTTTACAGCATCCAGGTCGCATCCGTGTTTGGCGACATCGCGGTGAACGCACATTGGAAGCGCCTATTCGTCATCCCCATACTGGCTTATCACCCGGCGTGATGGTATGGGGTGCCATTTGTTACACGTCTCGGTGACCTCTTGTTCGCATTGACGGCACTTTGAACAGTGGACGTTACATTTCAAATGTGTTACGACCCGTGGCTCTACCCTTCATTCGACCCCTGCGAAACCCTACATTTCAGCAGGATAATGCACGACCGAATGTTGCAGGTCCTGTACGGGCCTTTCTGGATACAGGAAATGTTTGACTGCTGCCCTGGCCAGCACATTCTCCAGATCTCTCACCAATTGAAAACGTCTCGTCAATGGTGGTCGAGCAACTGGCTCGTCACAATAAGCCAGTCACTACTCTTGATGAACTGTGGTATCGTGGTGAAGCTGCATGGGCAGCTGTACCTGTACACGCCATCCAAGCTCTGTTTGCCTCAATGGCCAAGCGTATCAAAGCCGTTATTACGGCCAGAGGTGGTTGTTCTGGGTACTGATTTCTCAGGATCTATGCACCCAAATTGCGTGAAAATGTAATCACATATCAGTTCTAGTATAATATATTTGTCCAATGAATACCCGTTTATAATCTGCATCTCTTCTTGGTGTAGCAATTTTAATGGCTAATAGTGTTGATTACTGTATATTCCTCAAATTCGGAAGTTCGAGGCTACTATTAATATTCTCCATAGTGTTGTAACATACAATATGAACACATCAATTGTCCAAATGTACTTGCCTGGGCCACACCAAAATTGCTTCTGCATCCGTCGATAGCTCTCCATCCAAGATAACTTTCTAACTCAATCAACGAACTTTGCATCTGAACAGCATGTGGGGTAGAACTCTATGGCATGCTGGCGGTAATAACTGACGTAAGAAGTTTTCTGGCACAATTAGTGGGCAGGAAGAACTTGGTGAGCACACAGTTGCTTCAGGAATGCTGTCTGGAGTGGACCAGGCCTGGCCAAACAACACTCCTTGAGCTCGAGCATTCAGACCGCACTCATGCCTACCACTCCGAACGCAGTGATGAGTGGTGGTGAGAGGCAAGGAGGGAGAGAGGAAGCAAGGCTGCAGCCGGACGCCGCCAGCGCAAAGTAGTAACTTTGTCAGACGCCAAGCAGTTTTTCGAAAATACTACGAGCGGCGTCCAGTAAGTAAAGCGACATTTTTTCTTCTCGGCCAGTTTCGACTGAAAAAACGCGAAACTTGTTGTAGGACATCGCGGAATATTCCAACTTCAGGCTCTTTAGATTCATGAAATTCCGATTTCTGGCCTCAAAAGGCGTCTATAACAGAGGCGCGTACAAGGAAGAGAGCTGTCATTGAATTTCTTTCTGGGGGAAAAGACCTAACAGTAAACAAAAGCATGGCGAGCCGTTGGCCAAGGCGTTTGTCATAAACGCAACAAGGTCGCGCAAACCTGTCCAACTTCCCACATGCCGGATGGCCGCACACAGCTCTGCTACCCTCAGGAAACCGAAGAAACGACTTGTCGCCAGAAAAATGCAAACGAACTTCTCCTTCTCCAAGACAATACTGTCCTCACACAAATCTGCCCACCTGAGAGGAACCCAACAAAACTTCAATGGACTGTTCTCTCTCATCTACCCTGCAGTCCAATTCTCGCACCTTCCGATTTCCAGGTGTTTGGTCCAATGAAGGATGCACTCCGTGGGGAGTAGTACAAGAATGATGCGCACGTTATTGATGCAGCAAGACGTTGCCTCTGACGTGGGCATACAGGCACTCCCAGTAAGGTGCCATAAGGACATTGCATTGAACTTATATTCTGTTCAAAAATAGGATTTTGCAGCCAGAAGGGTGGGGAATAATATGGTGTATTGAAGACATGAATAAAACCAACACATTTCAGAAAAAAAATGTGTTGCGTTACTTATTGAACACCACTCATACCTTTGTTAAATTTGATTTACGTTCTGCATTAGGAATACTATGGCATTTCTCCAGAAAAGATGAAGGTGGAGGAACAATTACACCATGATCCGTTACTGCTGATTGCTCTCTGATGAAACTTGCCCATAGCGATGTCTCCGGTGCAACACATAGAGTAAATATCTCTGGAGTGAGCATTGCGTTCTGCGCATATTGTCAACATTAAACCAGGATTGTCACGTGTTCTCGTTACTTCGCTGTGACTGTGTGCTTTCTGCAGCGTTTGAAGTTTATTATATCAAGATTTTTTGTTGTGTTTCACCGTTTGTTGATAGTGTAATAGCGAGGGTGAATTACTGTTGTTGCTACGGATGCAAAGAAAAATATGTGAAAGGAGGGATAGTAACTTTTCATGGGTACATACCATGTAGCTCTGATTATAGTTATATTAGTAAGAGACACTGTATAGGTTTAAAAATTTCAAGACGCCGAATAATTAAGGCTTGATCCTGTAGACCTATTTTTCTACTATTTTATGACTATATAACAGATATTACGGCTCGTACAAAAGCTTACTTCCTCTCGTAAATTTGCTAGTTGAACAGGAAAGGGAATGGTTAGTTGTTTCAGTAAATACTATCCTCCATGCCTTTATCAGTGACTTGTCGATTATGTATATAGATTACTCAATCTACTATTTATTTAATAAGCTGGGAGCAAGTACTTAAAATGCGTTAAATACGAGGGCAGTTCAATAAGTAATGCAACACTTTTTTTTTCTCGGCCAATTTTGGTTGAAAAAACCGGAAATTTCTTGTGGAATATTTTCAAACATTCCCGCTTCGTCTCGTATAGTTTCATTGACCTCCGACAGGTGGCAGCGCTGTACGGAGCTGTTAAAATGGAGAAAGATGAACGGGCAGTGATCGAGTTTCTTTTGGCGGAAAACCAGGGCATCTCAGATATTCATAGGCGCTTGCAGAATGTCTACGGTGATCTGGCAGTGGACAAAAGCACGGTGAATCGTTGGGCAAAGCGTGTGTCATCATCGCCGCAAGGTCAAGCAAGACAGTCTGATCTCCCACGTGTGGGCCGGCTGTGCACAGCTGTGACTCCTGCAATGGCGGAGCGTGCGAACACACTAGTTCGAGATGATCGACGGATCACCATCAAACAATTCAGTGCTCAACTTGACATCTCTGTTGGTAGTGCTGTCACAATTGTTCACCAGTTGGGATATTCAAAGGTTTGTTCCCGCTGGGTCCCTCGTTGTCTAACCGAACACCATAAAGAGCAAAGGAGAACCATCTGTGCGGAATTGCTTGCTCGTCATGTGGGTGAGGGTGACAATTTCTTGTCAAAGATTGTTACAGGCGATGAAACATGGGTTCATCACTTCGAACCTGGCGCCACACCCACTCCCCTACCAAGAAGAAGTTTAAAGCCATACCCTCAGCCGGTAAAGTCATGGGTACAGTCTTCTGGGACGCTGAAGGGGTTATTCTGTTCGATGTCCTTCCCCATGGTCAAACGATCAACTCTGAAGTGTATTGTGCTACTCTTCAGAAATTGAAGAAACGACTTCAGCGTGTTCGTAGGCACAAAAATCTAAACGAACTTCTCCTTCTTCATGACAATGCAAGACCTCACACAAGTCTTCGCACCCGAGAGGAGCTCGCAAAACTTCAGTGGACTGTTCTTCCTCATGCTCCCTACAGCCCCGATCTCGCACCGTCGGATTTCCATATGTTTGGCCCAATGAAGGACGCAATCCGTGGGAGGCACTACGCGGATGATGAAGAAGTTATTGATGCAGTACGACGTTGGCTCCGACATCGACCAGTGGAATGGTACCGTGCAGGCATACAGGCCCTTATTTCAAGGTGGCATAAGGCTGTAGCATTGAATGGAGATTTCGTTGAAAAATAGTGTTGTGTAGCTAAAAGAATGGGGAATAACCTGGTGTATTTCAATGCTGAATAAAACAACACCTGTTTCAGAAAAAAAATGTGTTGCATTACTTATTGAACTGCCCTCGTAAATGCCTCAAGGTGCCACCAGTAAGAAAATCTGTGCTTTAGCTTTTCAAAAGCGAGAAAATAAATACGCAGAAATACAAGAAAAAAGGACGAATTAGCAGGGATATGATCGCTAATGTGTGGCAAATTCGGTGTTTTTCGGACACTTGCAAAAGTACTAGCGTACTGTCAAGTCGTTTTGCAAGACCATCACTGCAAAAATGTACGTCAGGCTCTGTAATACTATAAAGTGCCGTATCATACCGAAAACTACCAAAAATCGAGTGCAACTGAACTGTGACACCTATCGCAAAGAAGCAGAATGTAATATCACTTGCCCTTAAAAGCTACGTAGCTGGTTTATTCCCTGTATGAAATGGATACTGTTAAAATGTCTGCGTAACATATATAAATAATCCACGACACGTACGAAAAGAATCTGTCTGTAAAGGGATGTAGTGACTAGGGCGCTATACGGACAAACACACGACGCCCCGAGATCACGTGACCAGGCCGGCAATGTATGTTGACAACACAAAATCTGTTCCGCGCATGTGAATGCTCACTCCAGAGATATTTACTCTATGGTGCAACAACCAGAAAGCAGGAACACAATGGTTTAATATATTTAATCGCTCGAGTTTCGGATTAGGGCCTGGTTGTGTACCATAGCGTAATTTTTGAACATACTTCTTATTAAATAAATATGATGTATTTTTACATTACATGTGAATTCCAGTATTATACAGATTTTCTATATATCTGAAATTATATCTTTTGGGTAACTCTTTTACATTATGAATTGGAATTGCTGGAGCCTAGCCAAGTTCACAGCTTGATTTACATGCATTTACTGCTTTACTCAAATGACACACTCACAACAGTACTAGAGTTATGTACTAATCATAAAATAACAGTAATGTAAACAATTTATGCAGAACCTATTTCGTTGTGTAACTGTGGTGGTCGTTCTGTTTTGGCACTCAATCATTGCAGTGCAACGGTTTTATTTATAACTAATTCCTCTTTTGGTGCAGCAGCATCTCACATATGCTCTTACTATAGCTGTCTTCATTCTCCCTTATCTGGAACGTCATTTATTTGTCAGAAGGTTGTTGTCATGAATATTTCTTATCGTAAAATTCATATGTGAACTTAAATAGCATTCTAAAGTCTTAGTAATACTGTATATTGGTAGTGATAACTTTATAGGGTTCGTCATTCTATTGCCACTTTTTGCGTTTATTTTTGTGTTATATGATTTAATGTTAGATATATTCACAGGGACCCCCAATGAGTATGACATCACAAAAGGCCAATAGTATTTATGCGATTCGACATCTCGCATATTGTCTACCATGCAACCACATTATTGGCTGCTAATGGCAATAGGGGCGAGAATGGAGGTATCCAATGGTGAGTGCACCATGAGGCTATGGAGCATAGTTGGACTGCTTTAATCGACAAGTAACTCACGACAGTGCTACAGTGCTAGTGGCCTTGACACAAAGCAGAGCAATGGTAATGATAAACAAACCAAACATTGCATAATGTCTACAACAGTTGTTGAAGTTGACATTTCGTCAGAAAGGAACCTAAAGAATTCCACAGGGTGAGAATGAAGTGGAAGTGGTACTGAAACAGGTGTCAACATTTAGTTCATCATTCTTGTCGGACAGTGAGCCACAAATCCTGTATTCAGTAACATTTAGTAAAGTACAGTGGTCCAAGAAGCAGGTACTAAATGCAATTACATACATAAAAGACCCCCACAGCGTAGTAGAAGCAGAATTATGACTAGATTTCGAATACGTCCACAGCAATATGACCATATAGTGCACAAGAAAAAACTCTGGATATGCAAGGAAGGACAAGGCCCATTTTTTTCGAAAACTGGTGTTTGTGTGTTTCAGAGATGCTTAATATTATTTGCACATGTGCATGATAGTGACCTATTACATTATGTACATCAAACAGTGCATGGCATAGATTACAGTGATTCCAAGGGAGTCCGTAGATGGTTGCATTACTTCAAACAGAGCTACAAAACTGAAAGACGTAAGATAACGAAAATTCAAACAAAGCGTCAACTTGATGATTCGCAGCAGAGTGGGAAACATGGCCAAAAATTTGTAGATGAGATAAACAAACTTATCCACAGTTCAGTATCGAATTCGTTTTCAACTCTGATCAATCAGTATTTTAAGAAAAAATGCATATGAAAGGAACACTGGAAATTAGAGGTTCCAAGAGAGTTGGTTTGAGATCAACTAAAATCCATGCCTCAACACATTCACACACAATTATGCTGACTGTTAATGTGGTTGGTAATTAGCTGTAAAAGGTAATTGGCGGTAAAGTTATTTATTGTGCTGTGAGAAGTTGGAGGTGTTCTGCCCCCTAAGATTCTATTTCGTGTACTTGATCTCACAAGGGCAGTTGGAAATATTTACGTCACAACAAACAAGAGTGGAAAACGGACGCAAGAGAAGTTCAGCCATTGTAGGAGCACTGCTTTTGGTCAATAGCTGATCAAAAGAACTTGCTTTTGCTTGATTCCTAGTCTGCATGTGAAAATCGTACTACTTTAGAGAAAACTATCCATCCTGAAAAGTGTGTGACATTGCAATTCATACCACATTAAACTGTTGGAATAATTCAGAATCTGGATTTTTTTGTAGCTTTGAAACATTATCGCACTGTCTGCAGCTATGCCCCAAAGGAGAACAAGTTTCATGATAAGCTCCATAACTGACTGTTTTGCATGCCATCACATTCCATCAGTTCTCATCATCCCTTACACCAGATGATTCTATATGCATTGTTTAAGAATGGGTACCTAGGTGAAAGTCCTGCATAGTTTGTAACTCCCAAAGTGTTGGTATTTGATCTAGATGGTGCGAACCTTTGATGCATTCAAGACACCATTTTCCATAGTGTGTTCATAGTGCAAGTTAATGGTGATTTGAACATATCTTGAATGTGGACGACGCTCAATTCGTGAAGTGTAATATGTACATCTCATAGAAGGATGATATGAACTTGCGACCTCGCGATCAAGAGGCTCTTTGTCAGAACCTCGCCATGTGAGCACGCTGCCTGCTAGTGCTTGGCCATGAGGTGTATGAGACGTAGGGTTTCCTGAAAGCAGCTGCACAGCCATAATGTCCAGATGTGGTTTTGCACCTTGCTTTTGCAGTTTGTTGAAGACACTCACCACAGCATTCCTCAAATACCTGACAAGTCGTGCAATTTCCAAATGCTCGAGCCGAACATCCAGGCCAACACAATTTGCCTTTGGTCAAACTCAGATAGATCATCCGCCATCCCCATATTACACATGGACAGAATGCTCACTGATACTACATGCAACGTGCGTGTATCTGACTAGCAGACATTCCTCTCTGGGTAACACTGCTATCACCTGGATGTGTTTGTATCGATGGGTGGTCGGTGATCACAATGCTCTAGATGATCAGTGTGTGAAGAACAAGTAATTAGCCTGATAGTGTTTTTTCTTCAATATTAAACTGTCATGTATGCAATTAGAGTTTCCTCACAACATAATATCAAATGATATTATGCTTTGGAAAAATGAAACATAGGACAGTTTAACATGTATTTCAACTATGGCATCCATAAGTCACCTTGAGAAATATATTACTCTAGACAACTTACCTCTACATTTTGACTTTAACATAATTTATCATCTAAACATGCTGCCCTGTCAAAGAACATCACATGAAAAATCTAGTGGAAGTTTTTCCTTTAGAGTGAAAATTACCTGCTGAGTTTTGTTTTCATTCAGCAAGAATCTGTTTGTTTCAAACCAGTAGGATAACTGAAAGATTATCTTTTCAGTACAAATTTTAAAAGCTACTGAAATTATGACCACAGTGAAGAAAAGTTGTATAGTCTGCATATATAAATATACTGGATTTAGTAAATCATGGCACATCGTTAATCATTATTAGGAACAAGAAATGCCCCAGCACAAATGTGTGAGGAAGATCTACTGTAACTTGTTCTGTACCAGACAATTCTTTGTCAACACAGATAAACTGCTTACAGTTCTGTAAAAGGGGTGTGACTATTATCTATAATGCCATAGGAGTTTATTTTTTTATAAGTGATGTATACTTCAGGCAATCAATGGACTTTGCTTCGATCACAGAAAGTGACATGCGGAATTCCATCATCCTCAAACACTTGATGAAAATATTTGACAACAGAGTCCATGTCACCAATAATTGACATGTTCTTTCTAAAACTGTATTGTGATTCACTAATTATTATGCCTAGATTTAGAAAGTAAACAGATAACTGTTAGTAAATTATACATTCCAAAACTTAAGGAAACAATGTAGAATGGAAACTGGCCTAAAACGTGAAAGAGAGTCATAATAATGCTCTTCACTTCATGGAGTAGGCTGTACACCCTGTTCTGGGAATTATCTTGTGCTCAGAATCCAACACTTCTCTGTCCACTGGACTTGTAGTTCACAGCTATTCAAGACAGACAACCTTACCACATTACTTCTAAATGGTCACAGCAGCTGGATTTTTATCTTTTAATTTTGCTATCCAAAACGAAAATCTATAGCTCTTGTCTTAATTCTGTGTTTTCTCCACCAGGGTGTAGCCTTTAGCTGCCCTGAGAAATTGAATCTCAGCTGATGTCACTGTAACACTGAACACATCTGACAATTTTATCATTTGTGATAGGCCTGATGATTGTAACTTTTGGGGCAGATCTAGTTATATCACTGGTGATTGTGATTAGTTATAATCTAGGCGTTTCTCAGCCCAGTCTTTTATTATTAGGCATGCATTGTAATTTACAATGCAGACTTTCAAATCTTTCTTAGTTAAAAAGACCCATTTCGCAGTTATTGGTTGCTGTCCTGATCGTAAACTGAGAATCCCAGTGGAAGTATCTACTATGCTCTTTTCCTACGATGGTGACTCTTATTATATCAACTGCAGCCACTTTTGGTAACATTCTGTCATCATTGACTCTTATAATGAGAAAGAACCAATTCAATAGACTGTTTATTTAGCTAAAAATCACTAGTTTAGATTGATAAATGACATTTAATCAGTCTTCTTTGGCTTTGGAATTCATGGTGACTACTGTATTGGCCAACTTTGATGCAGTCACTCATTGTTGTGTTTTGTATTGCCTGTACTTGGAATCTCATCGCGGCTATTGCTCATTGAACAACTTCTTGATGTGATTTTTTGTATGTCCATTCTTTTGGCATCAATTACAGCCTGAATATGACGTATTGAAGCGCCGAAACTGCAAAATGAAGAAAATCAGAAGGACATCTGTAGGTGTTTTATTTTCTCACAATCTGGATGTGATGCTATCAAGATCAATGGCTTCTAGTTCAGTCTTCGCTATTCTATTCTGTTTGTCTTCCAGGAATGATATGAACAATGGACTTGATACATCTAATTCGGTGTCTTCGTTGTACTGTTTAAAAGTACATTCCCTAAAAATAACATCACTTACTTTCTGAAGAATTGATTCGAAAAACCTGTATGCTTCACAATATCCTACTAAGATACATTCAGTAATCTGACCTTGTCTTTCCTGCTGACTCCCTTACTGGCAAATGTTTTTTAGATGTCGAAAAGATTCATCTTCTTGTTAATTCATAATTCTTCTGATGTTTTGTGTAAATTAATTGGAGATTGGGTGATTAAGTAGACTGCGTACATTGCCGCTTCTACCCTAAAAGAATCTTCTTAGTTTTTTGATATTGTCATCGTTAATATTTCCATTTCCTGCCTTGTGTATTTATTTTTGCTAAATATTTTTTTCCGTAGCGACTACAACACGACTACAATCACCCCGTTTACATGGGGTTCCCAAAACCAGATCTCGTAAAACGATTTCCCAATACCACTTCTGGGTGGTTACGTACACACTTCAAAATTCTGGAAATACGCTTCTAGTTGACGGTTTTCCATTTCTGCAATCGATTTTCTTATCCTTGTAAACTCAGCCGTTTTTGAAATGTGCTTGGGCTGTCAGGTCTCGTCTTGTTTTTAAAAATTTTCCGCTAATATGGACGGCGTGGCTTTTTGTATAGTAAAATATGAGTAGAAATACGATATTAGACTGGAGCTGTTTGTACCTCGTCTAATTGAAGAGAAATAGTGATTGTGCTGACTAAATTAGAAACTGTAATAGCTGTTTTCCAGGCGCCACATTTAACTGGGCCAGTAATCTGTTTCAGACCGTCAGCGAGAAACGGTTTTGTAAATTGGTTTTTCATCTTTCGGAATATGAGTCGCATGTAAACGTAGTGAATGCTGGAAGTTGAATCGATCATGGCAACCGTACAAAGACGCGATTTGTTTGGTACATCTTTGGTGGGATTATCTTTGTAACCGTCTGAAACGGCCAGAGCGGGTTTGTTTGAGTTGGTTTGAGTGAAACAATCCGACATTTCAGTATTGTGTGTTGTGCTGCTCAATGTGAAACATGAAACCAGTGTAAGTACAAAAATTTCAATAGTTTGCGTTTCAACTAATAATAAAGCGATTTACGTATTCTGCAATTATCCATTATTCTTTGTTTTATATTGACATTAAGTGACAGTGTTGGCGCTTGCCAGCTGTACTAGTACGGCTTGATTTTGTTATGTACGCTGAGTGTAGCAATATGATAAAGTAACCAGTTGCATCCTAAAGACTGAGTGCCGAATTTAACAGGGCTCACAAATTAATCATTTCTTTTCTTTCTTAAATTATAGGAGAAGCAGAACTCCGTTCAAGAAAACGCCGTCGAAACAACGGAGTTCAGGGCGGGATCCTGTGAAAGTGTATTGTCGTATACGGCCGATGCAAAATGATAACGATGTGTCTTGCATGGCTGTTATTTCGCCTAGTACTGTTCGTCTTGTTCCTCCTGAGTCTTCAGTTAACTATCGAAGTGGCACATACAAAGAACTGCAGTATACATTCAAGTTTGTTTTTGACGAAACAAGTACACAGAAATTTGTATTTGATACTGTTGCTCTACCCTTGGTTGAGAATCTCATCCAGGGGAAAAACGGGCTCCTCTTTACTTACGGTGTGACTGGAAGTGGAAAAACTTTTACTATGACCGGTGATATGACTAATGGTGGTATTATGCCGCGGTGCTTGGATGTGCTATTCAACAGCATTTCAGAATTTCAGGCCAAGAAATATTGCTTTAAACCAGATAAGATGAATGGTTTTGATGTCCAGACTGATGCTGACGCGTTACTTGACAGGCAAAGTGAGATGCTACAAATGCTACAGTCGAAAACACCGAAGACTCCTAGAAGGTAAGCGGGCCTTGTGCTGTGATTATATCCTGTTTAAAGCGTTTCCACTGCGTGTAATCATGAGCTTAAACAGGTATCCTCAGATTTTCGTTCCCTATAATAGAATTTTGAGTTACATAAATCTCTTAATTGGTTTTCGTACTGGTTGATTGCGTAGTCACAAATCCCAACACTGGCACAACAAACTATATTAAAAGTTCGGCATTTTGGATAGATCTGCAGTCTTTAATGCCATGTGGCATATATAAGGATGAAACCTTGGTTTTCTTATTCATTTGGAGTTTTGATGGACATCATTGATAAACATAACACTTTCTTAATGGAAGCTTCGTTTGTGATCTGATTTCAGATAGTACAAGGTGAGTGCTACCTCGTTAAACTTCTTTAGACAGTAGTGCTGCTGGTATCTTGTTGCATATGCATTAAGCCCCAGAATCTTTGGTATAGGTGTGTTATCCCCTGACCTGAGTTATGGTGGATTAAAATTCCAGTATGTAGTGTAGACAGGTTGTCGTAATTCTGGGGATTAGGTGAACTGTTAAATAGTTAACCAATTAACAGCCAAACTGCCATGTTTAAGTCTAACATATATCTTCAGTTGTCTCTTTATTCATCCATTAACAATAAACATTGTATAGATGTCATCAATTACAATATATTTTCTGATATTTCATTTGTTTCAAACCTTTGATTATAAATACAAATATTTTACATTAGCATAAATAAATAGTATTATTTTTCCATATTCAGATATTTTTCGATGTTATAAAAACCGTGTGTTTAAGATCTACTCTGAATTTGTGAAATTCTTAAATTTTCTTTCTTGTGGCAGGCAAGACACTAAAGTATTTTGGGATGGTAGTTTACACTTTTTTGGTAGAGTGCTTCTTTGTGGGTGTCTCAGGAAAATCATCTCTGTTCCTTGTCTCTTGGTTATGAGCCTGATTATTTCATGTTGGAAATTCCTGGTGAGTTTTCAGAAAGCAGACACATTCATAGATGTGTAATCTAGGAGGAGTCATTATTTTAAATTCTTCAAATATTTCCCTACATGACTCTCTGCAGGGAATCCCCTTCTAATAGCCCTTTTTTGAAGTTTGAAAGCATTTTTTTCCATACCTGTATTTCACCAGATCACACCATGTCTGAGCAAACTGTTTATATAAGCACATAGCAATGATTAAGTGTTGCAACAGTCCCAAAGCATTCTTAGCACATAGCAGCATTTACTTGGTTTTTTACTCAAAACTTGTAGCTGCTTTTCCCATCTTAAGTGCTCATCCACCCACATGTGTAGGAATTTTGTGTATGGAGCTTGTGCAATAACATAGTTCTCTAACTCGGCTTTTACTCTTCTTCTAGCTTTACTTTTAGTATTACTGAAATTCATCAATACCATTTATCTTCATTTATGATCAAAGCATTGTTGCTAAACCATTTTGCTGTCTCATTGTCCTAGAGACACTCTGCTGTAGATTATTCTCAGTGTATCCTTTTATGAAAATGCTACTGTCATCAGCAAACATCATCATTTCTGCCACTGTCAGATGGTTTAGCAGATCGTTTATATACAACAAGAATAACAGAGGGCCTAACACGGAACCCTGGGGCACTCCGCATTTAGGACCATTTTCATGGATTGGGAGACTGCCGTTTCTGTGGATCTTGTATTATGTTAGAAATCAACTTGTCAGTGCAACTTAACATACAAAAAAAATTATCCAGATACGCAAATGTTGACATTGTTGTTGTTTGTTTATATACATGTGATGACAACACACACACACACACACACACACACACACACAAAAAAAAAAAACCACCACCGTTAGGTGAATTTATCAACACCATTTTTCAGCTTTGACCCTGAAATAGCATGATGTCACATATGTGCAAATAGGAAGACAACATAACACCAACAATTATTCTCTTGTATGTGGGTAGTTTTTTAAAATTTGAATTATGGTCACGGTGATCTCTAATGTAGTCAAAGGCCTATATAAGATTAAAAGGCCACAGTTTGGCAGAGTGGTATAGAATGTTTTTCTTAATCCAAAGAAAGTATGTATATCAGTTTTTTGGTGTTTTTGGGATTGCGTAAGCACATTATTGGCATCTGCACAAGATTTTGTAAATATTTATTGATTTGTACTTCTCTTACGCTGTACATACAAGTAGGCTAGTAGGCCTATTTGTTTACTATTGATGAACATTGGTGTCCATATGTGTTATTCATGAAAATTGATTTTTATTGAGATAAACATAAGACAGGAATGAAAATTAGTTGTGTTCCTCTTAATGCTAGCAATTTGAGTCTGTAACTCTTATATTCCGTAGTTTTTAAAACTATATTTGAAAATGTCTATTTTTTCATGAGCTGATTGCCAGAGTCCTTTATTCCCTTCTGTACCTATGTGCACTTCAGAAAAGAGGAGCACACACTTTTTATTGGTGAAAGTTAGAGTGGACCAATTGCATTTTCTTTTTATTTTGTGTACGCTATATATAATATGCAACAAAATACTCATGGAGTGTTTCTTCATAGATTTCATTTGAACTGGGAGATGAAAACAGTGGACGTGGCCACTATTGCTTGCCCAAAATGTGGTTATTATGTGGTTGGGTCGACCGAAGGGTGCGATCCCACTCGTCGGCTTTGAGCCGTGACGTAAGGCTGTTGTGGTGTGTGGCGTCACGACGGCGCGGAGTTTAGTTTGTGAGAGAAGCGTGTTTGTAGGTGTCGTTTTGATGCGATCGGTGGTGCTCTCTGGTGGTGTGTTAGGTGATGTTTTTGGTTTAGTTTGTATGTGTGGCGTGTTTATAGGTGGCGTATTGTTGCGGTCGGTGGTTTTCTCTGGTGGTGTGTTTATGGGTAGCGTGTTACGTGGCGTATCGGGTTCATTTGCGTGATAGCTTTGCACTTGTGTGGTATAGGGACTGTGCTTTCAGCGGAATGCCGGCTGCTGGTGACCGAGCGGTTCTGGCGCTACAGTCTGGAACCGCGCGACCGCTACGGTCCCAGGTTCGAATCCTGCCTCAGGCATGGATGTGTGTGTTGTCCTTAGGTTAGTTAGGTTTAAGTAGTTCTAAGTTCTAGGGGACTTATGACCTCAGCAGTTGAGTCCCATAGTGCTCAGAGCCATTTTTCAGCGGAATATTTCTCAGTGAGTTAATGATTTTAGTTTTGTTATTTCGACGTTAGAGTAGTTTTTTCTGTTCGTCTTGTGTGAATTTTGGTATATTGCTTTTTTTATGTCGTTGGTAGGTAGGGATATGACTGACAGGGTCAACAGTTTTCGGTTGTCGGCGATGATGGAGGACAGTGCGTTGTCTCTAATAAAATTTCTTCAACTATTCGGATTTTTGGATGAAGTCGTGAAGTGTTCAGTGTGTCGACAAGAAATGAGGCTTACTTAAAGTTCCGGCGTTTCGGACCAGGGAGATGTCGTAAGGATAACAGGTCAAGGAAAGTGTTCGATCCCACTTTTGTTTGTTTGTTGTGTTTTTTGAGTTAGTGACGATTGTGGACGTGGTTGTAATTTTTGGTTTTATGATTTGGAATCGGTAGTTTCTGTTGACCTATATAGGTCAAGGGAAGTATTCGATTCCAATGTGTGGTTGTGGCTGTGGGTTTTCCGGTATCGAGAGTTGCTGTTGAGCTATATAGGTGAAGGGAAATGTTCGATTGCAATTTGTGGGATCGGGAACTATTGTTGAGCTACATAGATGAAGGGAAGTCACCGATTCCAGAGGATATTGTGTTTAGTGGAATTTGGGGAGTTTTGTGATGTCGGTTTTTTCGTCCTTTTGTGTGGTTTGGTATGGTGGTGTGTGTCTAAATTTCTTTATATTTACTGTGTCCCCATCCGAAAACCCCCAATTTCCCACGCTTGTCCCGTTAATATCATTAGGTTTTTTGTGTTACGTGTGTGTGTTGGTTTTTCAATGTATTTTTGTGTTTGTGGTCATGTTTACGTGATGACGTCGTAGGCGCCATATTGGAGTGGTAGTGTATGTTTGTTTCCGCCATATTTGTGACGTCATGGGTCAAAGCAGACGGGTGGAATCGGACGCTTCTGTATTTCCATGTGGTTTCACTCCTTGTGTTCCTAATGGTTTAAAGCCAACTACTGCCTTCAAATGGTGGGAGACCCTGTACTAGTTCTTTATTAGCACAATTACTTCAGGACTTGATGAGCTGAATATTCTGCCTTCCGATCTCAGATGTTGTGAATTGGAAGGTAAGGTGTGGTGCAGTTTTGTCACATACACCACACAGCCTATACGAAGGGACTCTTTCGATACCCATTGTGTGTAGGTGTTTCCTAATGTTCCCATGGTCTCTTCATTAGTGCAACTGCGAGTTTGGTCTGTCTCCTGTTAAAGTCCAGGATTACAAAACTTTTCGCATGTGACTTTGGTGTCATTGACTTACCATTATTTTGTTTTTGGATCCTAGTCACACACTCTACGTGATGCCTTGTGATTGATTTGTAGTTTCGATTTGACAGTGGTTAGGACAGGTTCCAGTCAAATAAATGGAACTGTCACACATGTTCTTAACTTACCAGTTTGTATATTGCCACTGATTCCTTAGTGACCTTTAATATTGTTGCAGGGGCTGACAGAGATTTCAGAATTGCTTGGTTGTGAACAAATATTGAAGTCCTATAAAAATTCTTATTCATGCACACTCTGATAATGGATATTTCTGCCTGGAATACTGTGGCCAAGCGCCTTAGAAAGATGCACATCCTTGTGCCGTGGCCCCAGTACCTTAGTTTTTGACCAGTCAGTAAACCAGACTATTTTTCCTGCATGGTGTCGTTCATTCTTTCGCTGCTCCCTACTTCCACTCATTAAATTTAAAGGTTTATTGAAGCGGCTGGAAGTTACTGTCATAATCAGTTGGCATTTTTCAACACATTCAGTATATTGCTGTGGGTTTACAGATGTCCTGTTATTTCTAGTTTCTAGCCTAGCTTTGTCGCTGCCACCACTTCAATTTTAACCCACTGGTGTAATGGGGTCATGTCCTGCATGGTCTCCATCCCAGCTGTGGATGTGCTGCTAATTCTGTGTGTGTATGTATTCGTCCACAGGCTATTTTGTACAGTAGTAATAGACATGTCAGAAACATGCAGAAATAATATATGGGTCAATGAAGTGAAAACTGTATAGCAATAATGGGAACAAGGCATTTCCACAAATTCCTTGGCATTGCAGAAAACTTAGTTTGATGCTACATAACATCAGAAACCGAAATTTATGAGGATCATTGTGCCAGTAAAATTACATCTGTCTTTAAAGTTGAATGGCATAGTGGTATGTGTGTATGATGGACAGTGGTGGCTTGCAGAGATTAAAAGAATAAGTTTGGAAAACAATGATGTTCTTGCATATTTTTACCACCCTGCTGGCTCAAGAACATCATTCAAGAAATCTACTAGTGACAAAGTTTGGATGCCAATGAAAAATATTTTAAGGTACTTTCAGTGGTTGTACTTACCACAGCAACTGGGAGGTCTTATTCTATATCACACAAGCTCTCTGAAGAAGTAAGTGTTCTTAACATTCACCACCAGGTTTAGGAACTCTCATCTCAAAGGATGTTAATGGAATTTATTTAAATATGTCAAAATAATATAAATGTTAATCTTAGTGATGTTTCCCCTTTTTTACATAATTCAGTACATTACCTCAATAATTGTTTCTATCCCGCCAATAACACACATTAATAGGTAACAGCCATAAGATCAGTTGTAGAGTAATGTGAATTATTTCCTTGTTTTCAAAAATTCATATCTTTGTTCAGTCAGATATCAATGCTGAAATTTTTTCAGTAGGCCTATGTTGCTATCATACAGGTGTACAAACTGTGCAAAATCATATTTTTATATTCAGTCCCACCTGAGATAACTAACCCCAAACTTAACAAAAAATGAAAATTTTCAAATTTCAAAAAATTCAAAAAAAATTAAGGAAACAGTTGTAAGTGTTCTTACCCTATATGAGGATAGTAGTGTATGATATCTAATTATAGGAAAAAAATAGACTCTCACAAATTACTCCTTGTTTGTTATTTTTGGGCCTAAAAAGTGGATTTTTGAAAACTTGGATGCCAGGCTTTGGAGGTCATTTTTACTGGTTATTTTTGAATTTAGGGTATTTTGTGTAATAGACAGTGTTGTAGAGTGCACTTTTCTAAAAACAATCATGTCAATTGCAATGTTGTAACATAACCCAGTGCAGAGATATTCAAATTTTCACTGATGTCTCCAGACTGAAAAATTGTCGTGCACCTACAAATAAAAATTGCCGCCATCCAGTTAAGGTGCAAGGTAAATTATTTAAAAAAAAACTGTTTTGAACTTCTCAAATATAGGGCAATCACAAATGTTGTTGTTGTTGTTGTCTTCAGTCCTGAGACTGGTTTGATGCAGCTCTCCATCCTACTCTATCCTGTGCAAGCCTCTTCATCTCCCAGTACCTACTGCAACCTACATCCTTCTGAATCTGCTTAGTGTATTCATCTCTTGGTCTCCCTCTACGATTTTTACCCTCGACGCTGCCCTCCAATACTAAATTGGTGATCCCTTGATGCCTCAGAACATGTCCTACCAACCGATCCCTTCTTCTGGTCAAGTTGTGCCACAAACTTCTCTTCTCCCCAATCCTATTCAATACTTCCTCATTAGTTATGTGATCTACCCATCTAATCTTCAGCATTCTTCTGTAGCACCACATTTCGAAAGCTTCTATTCTCTTCCTGTCCAAACTGTTTATCGTCCATATTTCACTTCCATACATGGCTACACTCCATACAAATACTTTCAGAAATGACTTCCTGGCACTTAAATCAATACTCGATGTTAACAAATTTCTCTTCTTCAGAAACGCTTTCCTTGCCATTGCCAGTCTACATTTTATATCCTCTCTACTTCAACCATCATCAGTTATTTTGCTCCCCAAATAGCAAAACTCCTTTACTGCGTTAAGTGTCTCATTTCCTAATCTAATTCCCTCAGCATCACCCGACTTAATTTGACTACATTCCATTATCCTCGTTTTGCTTTTGTTGATGTTCATCTTATATCCTCCTTTCAAGACGCTGTCTATTCCATTCAACTGCTCTTCCAAGTCCTTTGCTGTCTCTGACAGAATTACAATGTCATCAGCGAACCTCAAAGTTTTTATTTCTTCTCCATGGATTTTAATACCTACTCTGAATTTTTCTTTTGTTTCCTTTACTGCTTGCTCAATATACAGATTAAATAACA